>NW_024003752.1:577790-643362 GCF_014805625.2 Glossina fuscipes
ATCGGAAATTGTTTGATCGATACTTTACGAGAAATCTATCAGTGCAGTCATCTGCCGAAAAAATAATGGATTTCTTTTTCCCCAAACTAATATTAATCTAAAAGTCACATATATATCAATGTATAAGAAAATCTAATACCAACCTAAACACCCCATTTACGATAGAGTTATTCGATGACTCGATTGTGGTAGATGCTGATGATTATCAACACTTTCCGTATCATAAGCTATCAAATACCATTCCACAAAAATAAAAGAATTAACACGATGATCAATATGCTCCTTTTGACGATGTTCCACCTTGACAGACGGCATTCATGTTTTTTTTCCCACCAAATATTAGTAAAAAGGAGTTTATCGAAGATGTGCCAATGCCAACGGTATGATCGATAAGTAATGCTGCAACCCGACCATAAATAGGTGTACAAAATGGTATATTGATACCAGACAATGAAGCCAGTGTTATGACTAAAAGATTAGAAAACGTTATACTTTCTTTTTTCTCTTTTATTCTTTTCCGAACCAATTCGATTTTACGTACATTTTTATATACAACAAGCGGTTACAACTAAACATAAATTACGTGCAATTGATAGATTTTCTACATACATAATTAATAGCGTTTAATAGTTTTATTTTTCAGGCAGTTTTTTTGATTTCATGCCATTTATTGTGTGAAATCTTCATGGAAATTTATTTTAGATTCTTCGGTCCTGATAATAGCATTTTGCTTTTAACCACTTCTGGATCTAAAACAAACTTTTTATATACAGACATTATAAATTTTTATTTATTGTTTTCACTTTTGCCTATTGTTTACATTTAACGTCTATTATTTTACGAGTTTTGATAATTGTATCGGATGAAATTCCTTAGAATACACATTCGTTACATTTAAGTACACAGTCATACATTTTTTTAAAGTTTTAATTGATAGATTGGTTTAAAAAAAAAAGCAAAACCATTTTACATGTACACAATGAAATTCCAATATCTTACATTAAACTTGCGGTATTTTTTCTGACGCGCACTTAAAACATCTGTTTTTCCTAATTTCTTAACACCTAATTCTTTTTTTTCTTTTTCTTAAAAAACAACAAGAGCAAACATTCGAGAAAAAACATTCTCAACTCACACAGACGGACTTCGGACTTTTTTTTCTTTTCATAATTCTCTCTCGCATGACAGCCTTATGTAGAGAGAATCGTTCTTGTCATTTTACATACTGTATTGGGATAGACCGTCATCGTTGTCATCGTTCTTCATCCTTTCCGATCAAGCAACATCGCCCACGCAGCAAGTGCCCGCCATTAAACAGGGGAATTAAAGATTACAAAAATAGAAATAACAATCCTTTCAAAATATATATGAAAAATGGTTCTGCTTACGACTGTTGCGCTCCTCTTCCGCAAAGCACAGATTTAATTACTTCAACTACAAATATTATTCCAGAAACCTTCAGTTAATAAGACCCTCACTTATTAATCCTAAATATTGTTATAAGTTTGTCAACTCCAAAAAATATCTCCATATATCCCCCGCATGTTCCTTTCAATTTCTCTGAGCGCTCTGATGATACTAAAACCTCTAATCTCTGTGCTGACTACTTCCGACGAAATTTTTCATCTGCTAATTCCGATTCAACTGTCAACTATCCGGATCCGACAACTAACTCGATTTCGATTCTTGGTCATTTCAGAAAATGGCGATTTACATGGTTTGAGATCTCTGAAATATGTAGTTGTGCGCATGAGCCTGATGTAATTCCATCATGTGCAGTCAATTTATGATCTGACGAGCTATGTGGTGTTATTTCAATGGTTTGAAATCAGTCATTGAAATCAGGTATTGGAAAAGTAATTTTCTTATTCCAATTCACATTCTTTCGAAAAAGAATATCTACTGTCACGAATCTCCTAGAGTTTACTTGCCATGTTTTCCAAGTTTTTCTCTAGTGGCTCTCGCACGGATGTCGTATTTTAGTAAAATGTTTGACTTAGTTAACCATAATTTATTAATCTTCAAATTCCATCCTCTGGCTTCCCTTTCTACTCAGTGTAATAGATAAGATCTAATCCGCATAACAGGTTATTTAGGGTTCTTGTTAGTTTACCAAGTTTCATCACACCGGATGAATTTCCCATGGCGTCCGTTAAACCGTTTTCTTCCTTCTCCGTGAAATCAAAATCGTAACAGTTTCAAATTAACTTAAATAATTTCGTTACATGGTGCTCGTTAAATGTTATCAAGTTAAATCTGAAAAAATGTGAGAAGGTGTCTTTCTCAAGGAGGAAGTCATTCAGTACTGAGTATTTCATTGATTCTCATAAGTTGGAAAACGTAGACTCATTCATCGATTTAGCGGTCCCAGTCAGTCAAAGGCTACATTTTAAATTGTACATTGAGCTCTACTTAAATAACCCTACTTCCGTGCTAGGTTTCAATAAGAATTTCAAAAAGTAATTTTTATTGTAGTATTGTAGCTGAATATTTTTATATTAATATAAGTTAATTTAAAATTATTTTATTAGTATTTAAATTATTGTTAAATCAATAAAATAAAAAAAATGTTTTTCTTGAAATAAGAAAGAATTTTTTTTCTTAAAATAAATTAATAGAAAATTTTTTTTATTTAGAAGTAATATAAATTATTTTTCTAATAATAAAAATAAAAATTTTTTTATTATTTTTTGGATTTTTAACAATTTTACAATTATAAAATAATTTTTTAAAATTATAATATTTTTATGGAATTTGTGTGTATATATATATATATTGTTAGGAAAATCTCAAATCCAGTTAATTCCAGATAATTAAATAATAAATTCCCTAAAATATATTTGCCGGCCGATGAAAACGATTAGTAGAAGAACAGACAGGGAAAATCCAAATGCACTTTCGCAAGCACATAATGGAGCTGCCGGCCGACGAAAACGATTAGGAAAAAACAGGTTAACGGATTAAAAATGAAGCCTTGAATTTAGGTATAGTAATACGCTTGTAAAACTTTATATAAATAGAATATTTTTGAAAGGCAGAATTAATAGAAAAAGAATTTTGAGTTGAGCAGTCGAAAATATTGCGAAAAATAAATTGTGAATAATCCTACATTTTAAGGAATATAATTGTGAATAAAAGAACTTCGAAGTGTATTTCTTTTCATCAAAATATCCGCGATCTAGTGATACGGACTGTACCTTAGAAAAGCGAATTTCATAACAACTGGTGTCAGAAGTGAGATCATGGAATCCAAGAGAAATAATGAAATTAGAAGTTCAGACGAATGTCGATCAGGTTTTAACCAAGTTTTAGTGAGGGTCAAACAGGAGAACTCCGTGCTCACTGAATTTAGAAAGGTAGAGCGAATTTTTGAATTTAGGCCCCTAACATTTTGATAAATGAGAGATAGTGACCCTGAAGAAACATTTAGTTTTTTGAAGGCGACAAGACTATTGCCTTGGTATTACGGGATCGATGACAAGGGATACATTCCCTAATTAAGGATCTAACTGGCCACAGTGATATGTCTAACAACATATCAATGTTTCCAGTCGGAACAAGAATTTTAAAAGAAGCGATTTCTCTAGATTGAGAAGGAGCCAATTTAAAAATACTAACCCGCGTTAGATTGCCTGATGGAACTTTCGCCGCCAGATAACTTTTTATATTATCCACAGAGGTATCGGGTGCCAGCCTTGACACAAATATTGCTTTTGCGGGAGGAACTACCGTCAAGCAAATGTCATTACTACTAGGAGAAGCAGGGTTCATGACTGGGAAGTTTCGAGTTGGGGAGAATATAGATGGGGTTACCAATAAAGCAGCTTGTGCACATGCCCAGTTTGTTGACCAAGGTTTACACTCGAACAGCCAGGGAAAGAGGATGATTTATATGGCTCTTTATTAGTTTTAGCCGATGACGCCTGAGCTGAGTGAGTGACGCCACTAGGAGGCGATACTCTTGCCACTTCAGCACAGCTTAAACCAGAAGGACTTGCCGGCTTATTTTTAAGCTCTTTGTTACAGACCGACTCAGCCATATCAGAAACGCTGACGTTCTTTGAGAACATTATGGAAGCGCTAACTTGCACGAACGAATCGGACTTAGGAGGAATTAGAGGTGACGTACCACACGCTACGCTACGAGTTGTGATTTTACTAGCTTGGGTAGAAGAGGAGTGCTCAATAAAACGACACTCATCAAACCTAGTCTTAATGATCTGAAACTTTTCCCACAAGGAGCCGAGATTTTTACTCAATTTAGAGCAACTATTTCTCGTCTCCGTGAACAATTTGTAGAAGTCTATGTCCCGGTTCCTACAGTCAGTACATAACCATCGTAAGCCTTTCGAGGGGTCAACGACTGCATCACCAGCACGGCCGAGAATACCGGCACACTTTGCATGGCCAAAGCGATCACAAAGCCAACACGAAACGAATCTTTCAGATTTTGGGCCCGATTTCGCGCGATAAGGTGTATATAAACAATCCATGTCCAGTCAAAAAGGCAGAAGTTGATTATGAAGAACAGACAGAACAAATTGCAAAAGGATTTTCAACACCAAAATTTCGATGAACCAAAGCGCAAAAAAAATATTTCTTTTACCTCAAATTCACTCAATTTCTTCACACAGTATATTATAATTTTTACACACAATTAGGCAAAATAGCCACGAAATTGAACAAGAAATTAAAATATTAATTGCCGAAAAATATATAGACGACTATACCGCGCGCGCAGAGTCGCCAAACAGTACTTTATTTGCAGTCTATTTTACGGCAACGAAGAAACAGGCCAGTCTTACATTTAGGTTAGCTTTATTCTCAATTGGGAATAAAACTTTACACTTATTTTTATATATATGTGGAACTTATTTTAATCTGATAATGATTTAACAATATATACTTATTTGCATACATATATATTCACATTAATTTTCTAATTGGCATGTCCAAAATAAGGTATCTTTTCAGCTTGTTTGTCTCTTCCCTATCGTCTGTTAAACCTATTGTGGGCATATTCGTATGATGGCTAAGTCGATCAAGACATGAAAACCTGAATTTCTTCTTTTACTTTGAGAATGCCTAAATTCTTATGAAAACGTTTGTTCATCATAAACAAAAATACCGCCTGGGATTAATCGTAATGTTTTAAGTTGGTAGAATTTCAAAGGTGGAGTGGCTCACAGTACCGCAACTTTGCATACCATATGTCCAAGGGTTTCACAATTGGTTTCTACAACCGCTATCTGTTCTCCAGAACAGACTTGTTATGCAGATCCCTTATTGGTTTGGCACACATCTTCTCGTAGCACGGAGTCTTGCTATTATTGAAAACGGTTTACTCAGAGGAGATATATATTAATGGCTGAATCCATCTGGCAAAGAATGTCAAGGAACATTGTAACTACTCTTTAATCTTCAGCGTTATTGAAAGAAATATGTTGAAAGGCAGATTCTAAATGTTTTAAAAAGGCGAGCACTTTGTTAAAATCTGATTTCCAACTTGCTACACTTGTACCTTTTATCAATATATTTCTCTTTGCTGATCTTTTTAAATATTTTGTAACATTCCGGAGCTTATGATCGCTATTTTTTGTTGGCAATAAGTTTCTTAGAAATAAAGGTTACCTTCTCGTTTTTAAAATTAAATAAACGCTCTGTTAGCTCAGTTTTATTAGTTGCAGTTCTGTTATGTTTCCTAGCTTTTATTAATCTCCGTTTGATTTTAATAAGATTTTTAATTTCAATAGGATCGAAATTGACTCTAAAAGCCGAGTCATTTTTGCTTAACCCTTAGCCGCATGATTGTTTGTTTTCAATTTTAAAAAATTGTTTTTTATATGTAGTCACAGAATAATACAGGTAATAATATTAAATATTTATTTTAGAAAGAGCAGTATGTAGGCTTTTGGCAACAATATACGTTTATTACTAAAATTATTGTGGACGTATACAGATGGCTAGGTATTTGTATTGTTTATTAGTATAGGAACTTTGATATCATTTATAAACGATTTCTCGATTTCATATATTACAATTTCTGTTGTGGTGCACAGCAACCTTGCATTTGGTGCACTCAGTCCGTGAAAATCCTTTGTAACTTAAAAGTTTGCATCTATTTTTAGACCTGCACCGTTTTTCATCATGGCCTGCACCATCATTCCGTATACCATTTAGCGGGGAAGGCTTCGTGAGCTTTAAACCCTATTTATAAGGTTTGTTGGGTAAGTCTTGTTTCATGGAATGTGCGACCTTAGTAAAACAAACTTGCTCCTCTGGAGTGTGCCTCTGATCAAATGGTGCCACATTCACAAACTATTTATTGAAGTGTTCCACAAGAAAGCTTATGTTATGAAGACGGTCACGTTTTGCGTAACCAACAGCCTTTTGCTGTGCGTTGTCATTGAAACAAATTATAGATCTTATTTTCGCAAATCTATTTACCGTCATTGTCTTCAATCACAAGAGCAATATGAGGGTCTTCCAGTAAAAAGTACGAGAATTTGTGAGCACTTGTAAAGTTCTTTGCTTTTAAGATGTTGGAGCCTTAAGCTCCACGACGGATTTTAAGCATTAAAGTCTCGTCTGACGATAAATTTGGTCTCTACCTTAAAAAAGAAATCATCATAATCGTTACACTTGTTCTTATGTCTTGGAGGAAAATAAATGCAGTGTATTGACAGGTCAGACTTATCACACTTAAGTTGAATTCCAACAGCTTAAACATGGGGCTTACTATAGTTATCCGGAATGATACCATTTAATGAGGATTCAACCAAATTTTCTGATCCACTGTTTATCAGTATGGTTGCATGAAACAATATTATATCCTTCAATTTGGAAATAAGTTCGATCAGTGAGGTGAGTTTCCGAAATTAGAAAAATATCAATATGTTGTACATGTAAATCAATTTCTGTGCTTCGTGCTTGAAGTAGTTTCGTGTATATTTAGCAGCCTCTTTAGTTGGCAGTATGTTCTTTCAAATCATTTAAACAGCGAGCTAGCAAGTACCTTTTTTGAATTCTGAGTTAGCGTGGTTGACACCACATTAACACTTACAATAGGTCGTGGTTTGGCCAAAAATTTGGCACATATAATGTAGTACCACTTCAATAGTTTTTCCAGGAACTATCCCATTTGATTTTTGTTTCGTAGCATTTGTTACAAGTGCAGCTTTGTAGCGAAATTATTAAATTTAGCGACGACCTTAAGTGATCGTATGAAAAAGTAAAAAAATTGTCTTGCCTGAAATTGATGGTATGTCTGTGAATAAACGGAAAATGAAAACCTGAAAGGAAGAAAAGCGTTTGATTGGTTGTAACAAGGAGCTCAGAAAGATAGACAATAAAAGTTTGTGTTGCTTTCATTTTCCAGTTGGCCAAACAAGATATAAAATAAATGCATTTAGTTAAATCGGCTGCAAATTAGTCTACTTTTCTTCCCTTTTTTTAAGAAAATCTCCAACAAAATAAAAAATTTAAGAGAATGAAATAAATCAAAAACATACAAAGAAATTGTAAAATACGAAATATACAGATATATATATATATATATATATATATATATAACACTAAAATTTGTGGACAAGGCAAAAACAAAAAAAAAAGGCAACAGTAACCAAATTAGCTACATGAATCCTTTAAATGATAGAATATGCCTTCATCACGTATGGTATTAAAAACAGTTGTATGATAGGGATATGCGCTTCTAAAGCAGAAAAGTAAACATAATAATTAAATTAAATTAAATAAACCTGACCTCGTGTACGTGCTGTACCTGCATAAAACTTATAAACAGTGAGTGTAAGAACATCGTATAAAATAACTAAAGCGTTTGTCGATCATGATTAAAATGGATTCCTATAAAAAAAACGTCTTATCAAGATGAAACTAGAACCTGATAATAATTAATTAAAAAGTACGCTAGTGTAAAATAATACTGCAATTAAAAGTAAAACATATATTCGAAAAACTCGATATTTAATTAGATAAATTTAGCGACTGATACAAAAAACATGTATCGAGGGTTCAAACGGATTGTGGAAATCTTATATTGAAGACTTAATGTAAAAATTAAAAACTAAATTCCAATTCTTATGAAAGTTAACTGCAAAGCAACAAAAACGCAGTAAAGGTGTAATGAACAATAAAAGTGATGCAACAAGAAGGGATGTGTCCGATTTTTCACATTGGAATTAGAAGCTGATAATTATTTAAAAATAAAGGATACAACTTTCCTGTGTTTCCACCTTCATGCGAGTTTACTTATAATTGCTAATGACCTAAGTTAAAAACTTATATCGCTACCATGACTGCTAACCAAACATAGTTAAACTATATAATTTCTAAAGAAGGAAAAAAATTAGTTTTATTGCTCGTATTTGTGGACTATAATGCACTGTCTCTTCGCGGCTAACGTAACATTGGTGAACGTCATAGCCTCTTGAAACGACATGAGCTTAATATATGTAACATTCAAAAGGAAGTTTCAGTGACCCTATAAAATGTATACAATGTTACGGAAATCCCAAATCCGCTCATTGCAGCTAATTAATTTTCCCAAATAATAAATTCCCTAAAAAGGGAAAAACCAAATGCGCCCGTCATCCAGCTGCCAGCCGATGAAAACGATTACCGGAAAAGCAGACAGGGATTAAAAGTGAAGCCATGAATTTAGTTATAGTAATGTGCTTGTAAAAATGTGAATAGAAACAGAATATTTGTGGAAGGCAAAGTTAGTAGAAAAGGAGCTGTCGAAAGTATTGCCAAAGCTAAATTGTGAATAATCCTACTCTAAAGATATATGGTTGTAAATAAGAGAACTTTGAAGTGTATTTCTTTTAAAAAGAATATCCATGCAAAATTCGTTTCAATATTCTTGATCAGCCTGAAATTCTGAATCGATTCGGTCACATCTCTCCGTCTTTACGTGCGGTGTTTGTTTTCGGCACTTTCCTGACCGCAAAAATGAAGATATCCACTTAAAATTTGGTAAAACCGTTGGAGGTTTCTGCACGCAAGTCGGTATTGAAAATGGGCCATATTGATCAGAGCAGGAGCGCGTAGTAGAGCGTAAACTAAACGCAAATCATTTTTTTTTTTAACAAATATGTTTGGATTTTTGCTCGTTACGCGGAAATTATTAAAGTTATAAAGGTGAAATTTTTCGCATTTACTTTACAAAGCACTCTACTGTTTATGTCCAAAACTGGAATCAATCAACCATGCCAACGCAAAATTATAAGTGATTAAATTTTGTTTTTTTCACTTAAAACTACATCACTTTAAAATTATTTTGCATACTCTTGAAATGAAGATATATTATCTGCCTAAAGATGGGTTAATACTAAAATGAATATGGCCGCGATTACTTTTTTCTCAATTGTATTAGCGATATGGGTACCAAATGAAGGAGCTTAGAGAGTAGAATGCGAAAGGCATAGTGGTGGGTATGCCAGATCCGGCTCCGCGAACATAATTGTCTTACACGTTAAAATTTGTAATGTTAGCTAGCCGTTGAAGCTTGTATATTCTAAAAAACACTTGTTCTTTTTCTAATTTAATTTATTTAAATAAAGTTTTATTCAAATGTCGAAAAATATTATGTTTTTTTTTTTTTTTTTTTGATTGAGTACTACCAAAAATAGACTTAAGCTTTCTCTGTAATTTACGTAATTATTCGCTAAAAAATTTAAATATTTTATTTGGAATAAACATCGTAAAATAAGGAATCTTATTAAAAGGGCCTAAAACCTCTCTTAATTGGATACTTAAGCAGTCCTTTATATTCCTATTTTAGAAGTCCTTTATATAGAATATTTGCAAAAAGTTTTAGATTTTCATTATCAAAAAAAGTTAGTGTGACTTCATTACAGGCATGGTTAAATCGGCTCGAAATACATTAAATCTTTCCCACACTTCATATTTTCCCAAACAATGTCCTTCTCAAAAATATTGTGGTTTAAGTGAGGAATAGATTAACTTCAAGATAACCAGTGCCGACAGATGAGGCTATTTTTTTTTTTTTTAATCTTCAAAACATTCAGAACGAGGCTTGTGCTGTTTTTATTTTGACATGACACATACTGTAGACACCTAGCTGTAGATCTGGTTTAAGTTTGATCCTCTATAAATTATAATTTAGGAATGCATGCCGAATCCCAACAAAAAGTATCCTCACAAACTAGGAACTTGATGTAAACTGTACTAAATATGATAACGAAATATGATTTGAGCATTCCTTATTCCGCTCTAAAATACATTCGCTTTGTTATTTGTTTTTCAGACAAAATTGACCATCAAAAGAATAAAGCTTGTACAGTTTCAAAGTATCAAAGGGTGTTCCAACCAACTTTCTGCAAATTTGAAAGGCATTTTTGTCTATGTTGTATAAATATCGTGATTTAAACAGACAGATTATTGTCATATATGGAAATAATTAATGTATTCTTTACCATGTACGTGAAAACTTTACTTAAAGGATTAAACGAGTTGTAAACATACGGTGCATTTGTGAGGCTTTTCACCAGTGTGGCGGCGCATGTGAACTACTAGCATATACTGGGCTTTGAACGGCTTTTCGCCACGTGAACAATTTTCCCATCGACAGATGAATGTTTTTTTGTTGCATTGTATGTGATCGTTGTTGATGTGTTTGACTAACTCATCTTGCGTCTGAAATTCTACATCGCATTCTTGCCAATGGCAATTGGTTTCAATGAAATCTCCAGGTTCGTCCTTTATGTCGGTTGTATCTACTGTGGAGCATTCATAATCATTATATGTTGTTGGAGTACTAATCGCACAATGTTGAACATTTGCAGTTGTCAAATGAGTTTTCGTTGATGCAATTCTAGCGTTGCGGTATCGTTTGTTGGCCGCTACCATAGCAGAAGCACTGTCCGCTTCCACAGATGTTATATGATTAGAAGTGGATGAGGGCTGTTCCGATTTTCTTTCTGCACACATGTCGTCATAGGCCTGCCAAAATCATAATTTTATTATTATTCGTCACCAAAAATAAAGTACAACTTACCATTTGCTTTGTTGAACTTGAAATGTTTGCTGTCATATTGCTATTACTAGTAATGCGATTCGAATTATTAATATTACAATCAGAATCAGAGTTTGGTTGGCAATTGATTGTTTGAATATTACAGTTAGATATTGTTCCGTGTGGTCCCCCACCGGCACTAACAGCTGCTGCAGTTACCGCTGCTGTCGAGGCAGCTGCTGCTACTGCTGTTTGCAATGAATGAACATGGCCCAATGATAGCATGTTAGCGGCGGCCGTTTGATGTGTAGAGAGAGGGTGGAAAAGACCAGCACTTGCTCGCAATAAATGGGCCTGCAACTGCTGCAAGTGAGGCGCCATCGAATCGTGAATGGGACTTATTGTTCCTGCCGATTAATGGCCGTAAGATCCACTAGCTGCACTGCTGGCTCGCGAACCATTCATTATATTAGCTAATGAATTTGGCGAGAAACGAATCATGGAATTTATGTCAAACGAGTCGGAGTACGGTGACGATGAGAGTGCCCTCTTTCGACTAATGCTTGTATGCATAGTACCTTGGCGTGAACTATTTAAACGTGCATTATCAATACTAAAATGAAACTCCGTACTAGCTAGCGAGCTAGCTGCAACAGCCGCTGTAGTTGCAGCCGGATGTAATTCACCCAGCGACCCAACGCCACGAGCTGCTAGGTAATCGCCTGAATTAAGTCCCAGTCCGGTTAAATGAATAGCAGGCCCACAATTTGCATAAGGGTCTGCAAATATTGCCGTGAAATTTTCTTTGCGATTGTCTATAAAAGATATGTATTAGTTGAACTTACCATGAAAGGAAGAACTTGGACTTAAACGCTGAAGTGAATAAATATGCTCAATATAGCCAGCTGGAATCCGATAAGCTGGATGAAAATCATGTGCTTGAGCAGAGGATGGCTGCGGTGGTTCGCCCGCCACCTTAAGACCTGTGTGCGCCACATGACGATGGAAAGGTACTGCATCATCATGAGTGCCGGGACTCACAAAGGAGGTATCTTGAGCACTGAGTGACTTACGATTAATCGCACTTATTCCTACCGGTCCGTGAGCACCGACCAGGGGTATTGCGGATGGTAGAAATATTATCGGCAATATTTCCATTTGCTTCCCCTCTCAATGGCGGTGGCAATGAGGTTGTAGCCGCTGCAGCTGCTCGTCGCGATGCTAGGAATCGTAAATCGGAGTATCTATCAAATACAAAAAGAAATTCAAATTAAGGTACAACGACTCACATATCTTTAAGGATTGTAGATTTGGTCCCAACAAATTATTTATAATTATTACTTTGCTTAATACGTTTAAGCAACTACTTACTGTATAAGTACCCAAGAATGTTTTTGTATTTGTCTGCAACTACGCAGTAGGTCCAGTTGACAATAATGTTGATAATTTCTTCATGAAAAGATAATGAAAAAGTGTTCTCCGTTGAGTCAGTATGCGTACCTTTACGTAACCTTATGAATACTTCATCTAACGTGCTGGACCGAATATTGCTGCCTATATGAAAAAGGTATGACTGAAGGCTTTCCAAGTGGTCCGTGTCAAGGAAATATATGAAGTTGAAGAACTATTTTCATATAATGCGATCTATATATTCTTTTGTTTATTTGACGAATTTTTCTGCTTCACCCCTATGTGGTCAAAGTAATACAATAGGTACAATATAATGAAACGGGTACAAATACCTACAGAGTGTCGACGTTGAACTTAAAATTTACTGGGAAAAAGGAGAGAGAAGAAACAAGCATAGTGCCTGCCGCCATGTGCTTCAGACACAGCTAAGTTCCAGTTCAAGACAATCCTGTGCGTGATGGTCTAACAGTCTCCCTTCCTCTTGAACAGGATTTATTATATTATATTAAGGAAGATCTAGTATATTCAAGAAGGAACCCAAAGTGATGTAATATTAGTCCCTGCCAGTGTTGTTCCTCCCTTAGGCATAGCTCAAGTGCTTCAAACTTAACGAAGAGAGTTCTACAGATGGAGGATTAATAGTCTCTGTCACCCAGTATTTTCTTTCATAAAAGATAAATTTGTCCTACGTCGTACTACTAAAAAAAACCGAGTTTTATTTTGTACTTACCTTGGTGACCGCTGAGGCGCGAATACAGAACGATCAATACTTGGGCTGGCCTTTTGTACGTTTTCACTGGGGTGCTTCTTTGGTTTTCGCACTGCGTATTATTGTATACTAAGTTAATCTTGGCGTGGGGGCACTTGAAAAGAATAAATACGCTATACAATAGTATTAGTATGTGAAATGTGTATAACTTTGTTCGTTTGACATAACATCAACGATCGATTAGCAAAAGCAAAGACTCGTTAATGTGCGAGCTATTTAGTATGTTAAGTGTTTGCGTCCATTTTAGTCACTTCTTCACTTGAAAAGGTAATTTATTGGGAAAAATTGATACTACGTAATTTAATCGAATTATTTTCCACCATTTTCTACAACTTTTTCCAACCTTTCTGACAACGTGTCGATACCGCGTCAAAAGAACTTATATTGGCTTGGAAGCGATCCAATCAACGATCCATTTCACTCCTTAACTTTGCGAAACCACGTGCCAGCCTGAACAAGTGGTAAACCGGAGGCGCCATGTCTGATAAGGAAGGTAGTTGTTGCAGAAATTCCCATTCGAGCTGCAACAATGTATCATTCAAAGCTCTTGCAACACGTTTGGTAGTAATGTTAGCCGCTATTGTGGGATTTTTTTCAATAATACTTCGTTTAGTTTGTTAAATTAACCACAACAGACATTTTCAGTGACAGTTGTAATTGAATTTAGGAACTCCTAACCGATTACAGCTTGCTGATCCCATTATGTGCAAAGCAAAACGTTAAGGCTGTGTATATTCCGCTTCGGTGTCGAAGTGGATGGCTTTCCTGGACAAACTTATGACTACTTGCGCTTAGGACTGTCGCAGTAGATCCACTTTCCATCGCCAGTCACAATACGCTACCAACAACTACTTTTGTTTTACCTGCAAGCAATGAAACTGCTATATAAAAACGGTTCGAAGTAGCCTTTTCAGTCATTTGGTTCATTTGAATCTGCATAGCACCCGTGGGGAAGACACCACAAAATGAAGGCATTTTTAAGTACTGGTATGGATAAGCTAAATCGGAATCACACAATAGAAAAATTTCTTGGGAAGTATTCAACGAAGACACGTGGGGTTTCAATATCATCATTAGAGTCGGAGCCGTTAATAGATATATAGGAGATATAAATGGAGATTCTTCTTTTAGAATTAACAAATTTATAGAAAGTTTAGCATTAACAAGAATTTATGTTTTAGTAACTGAAGATGTCTGCAATAACTTTGGTGGTTGAGGTAATTAAGTCCACGCCTTGCTGGAGAAGAGACGAAATAATCGTAAGAGTAGCCAGTTTTCATATATATTTGAAACCTTTGCTGCTTCTGTTATATAGAATTTAAATACTTTGTTGAATTACAGCAGGCAAGCGTTTTGAAGGAGCGGATGTTCCTTCGGAAGGGATGCAGAAATGGGTAGGTTTAATACATTATATAACGAGTGCACTAGAATTTCAATATTTCCAAAAAAAATATCGAGCATAGTGTGTGAAAGATAAGAATGTAGCAATAAAATATCGGCTTTAATAAATTCATCTTATGTATTTGAGAAAGTGGAATTTGATATTTATTATCGTATAAGATGCCCGGTACCGATAGAAATATTGAGTTCTACGGCAGTACTGCTGCCAAAGAGACAAGACGCGTACTAAGATCATTACAGAGAGCAGAGTGAGAGGTAGAGAAATTTGTGATGAAAAAAAAGGGGCAGTGACTTTGCTTCCTTATGTCCAATGGTGCTCTGCAAATACATCGGAAAAGCTAGGAGAGTGGGGAATTTTTGCTTATATTTTTTTGAGATTTGGACTAAATCTAACTATCTAGAGGAGAATTCCTTACTTTACTAATAGGAGTAGTGCTCGATTTATTAGTTTTCTCGTGACAGAAATGTTGGTATTATTTGAACACAATATGGACGGGTAAATGCGAACCCGGAGGTGAAGAACCGTAAGCTACGCGACAGGTTGGTCTTTCATATGTTTGGGGAAAAACTAAATGCTGTAAATAGCGAAACTCATCGGACATTGTTTTAATTTTTTTCAACCAACGCCTTATTTTAAAAACTCGTTATGTAAAAAAATAATGTAGTTTTTAGAATTTCGCAACGAAAATCACTTAGTAAAAGTAATTCGGCATCCTAAATGGGTTCGAAAACTTCTGATTGGGGAGCGAATATCTTGCTCGCCATGCCGTATACCATCTGGCTCTCTATATGGGAAAAAGCACTAGTCTTCAATACTTCTTGATGAAAATTCGTTCACAATAATAATTTGATATAAAAATTAATCTATCCGATTTTGGACCACATATTTTATGTATCCCACACAATATTGACCACCATCAATACCAAATAAGCCTTAACAAGTCAAGAAGGTTTAAAGTTTTACGTTTCATAACCATTGTGGATGACATAGGTATATTTTTTGGTCACACACTATATAAGGGCTCGAATCAATTTTTTGGCTTGTTATGGCGGAAGCAAGCGCAAAATAGTAAAATTTTTCATAAGCACAGTAATTTTGCCGAAGTTGGATCATCTTATTTAATGTTTTGAGCATCCTCCTATATGAGAGCTTTTATAACAATTATGCATTTACATAAAAATAATTTATAAAGTTTGGTGTATTATTAAGAAACTGAGTCAATGGCTGTATTAGGGGAAGTGGTGTAGGCCGTCTAATGGTCAACCTTACCCGATAATAGCATTCTCAATTGCTTTATTAAAATTAATTTGCTTAAGAATCGCGATTTAATACGATGTTAAACGGATTACAACTCATTCTCCTTTCTATCCTAATATTGCAGAGTCCGTAAATAATTCGTCTTAATGTAACCTTTCTGGAATAAAACTAAGGTTTAACTTTAAGGTTCATTTTGACATCATGGCTGCCCGCAAATTTAAAGATAATTATTTTTTTGGTGTCAATAATTAATTCAAAATAAATTACAACCAGTACAGTAGGTAACGGTGCACAATTAAAAACCGTATACCGCCCTACACGAATTCATATAATGGTTTTCCTTGGGCCAAATACGTCATTATAACAAATTTTATCGATATATATCGAAAATTCCAGGATGTAGCTACGACAAAACAAAACAAGACGGCCAAATGTACAGACGAACTTACTCAAAGTTAGAAAAATTTTTTGGAAATACAATTGGAACTAAAAAATGAAAGTTGAAACTTCGAAACAGATATAGTAGCTCACCGCACTAAGATTAAGTCTAAAAATGGCGAGGTGCTGTTGCTGAATTTTTATAAAAGTTCACGTCTGGCACTTCAATTTTTTTTTATAAAACTGCACTTATTTCATCAATAACATGATTATAGTTGGTTTCAAGGTTAATTTCAAGGTCAACTTAGCATTTGTGATTTATTGGAATAAATCAATAACTTATTATTATTATTATTATTTTAATTTTAGACTAATGAAATGAATTCTTAGACTAAAAAAAAGACATTGAGCACTAGCAACACAGGCTATCGGCTCTAATTTAAATAAATGGATATTAGATAGTGAACTTAGTAGTATTAAAAAAGTAATATATTGAATTGATATTCTGTTCTGAAGCTGATTGTAGAATGTTCAAAGGGTTAATCGTTCCAAATGCAATACTTCTAGCCGAGGAAAAGTTGAGGCAATCGCAGAGAATGTGCTTTATAGTAAGAGTTTGTCCACAACAGCAGATTGGGGGAGAAGACTTCTTCAGGATCCATTGGTGAGTTGCAATTGTATGACCAAGGCGAATTCTCGAAAATGTTTGGATCTTGGTTTTCTCAACGTTTGTTGGATATAAAGGTGGAGTTAATTGAGGGTTAATGCAAGAGTAGTGTTGATAATGGTATTGTAAATTTCCTTCTGCAATTTTCTCTTTAACTTTTCTTCCAATGTATCTTTGAAGATCCAACTTTTCCATGACATCACCCATAATTAGACGAGCAAAAGCAGCATACTTTGCCGCTCGATCAGCCTGCTCATTTCCCAGTAAACCGATGTGACTTGGTACCCATAACATTTTAATTTTTCCGTCGGGTGTAGTAATTATATTCCTTAATTTGTTGATGGTGCTCCATCTCGAAGTCGAAGGATTCCGAACAGCTTGTAATACAGACAAACTGTCGGTAACAATAGCGGTTTTGAGTTTGTTTTTATGGGCAAGGTTGGCAGCGTGAAGGATAGCTCTGGCTTCCGTTGTGAAAGTTGAGGTACTTTCGTAAAATATGTGGTTGAGAAGAACCCGTCCTGTAGCATCTACCACCGCACAAGCAGGAGGCACACCAGCAGATTTTGAGCCGTCTGTGTACAAAAGATTCCAACCAGTACTGTCCAAAAGTTGGGTTTTTTCAGCTATTAGATTCCTGAAGCCGTAATTTGGAGTATCTTCTTTCTTGTGCATAGACAGTGAGATGTCAAAAGAGCAGTCTTTCAAAATCCAGGGAGGTGTAACACCAAAAGAGCGGGAAATTTTTAAGGGAATGTTCAATTCCTTTGCGATGCACAAACAATGGTCCATTGCAGATGGTGACTTTGGAATTTTCTTCGCAATAATAATCTTTCTTACGTCATCACCGAGAATGGATTTGTTTGAATTAAGAAGCTTAGGGACTATTTTAGCTTTTAACTCATACAGTCTATTTTCTAAAGTTGGGAGACCAGTTTCAATTATAATACTATTTATGGGCGTCGTCCGAAAAGCATAACAACTTGTTCTAACGGCTTGGTGATAGACCGGTTTAAGGATGTTGATATTATATTTGCAGCTATTGCCATAAATTATCAAAGCATAGTCAATCTTGCTTAACACAAGCATTTTGGTAAGATAAGCAATAGTGTTAATATGCGCATGGCTTCTCCAAGCAACGTACTGTATGAAATTTACCCTTGTTAAAAGGGAGTTTTTTAACCGAAAGCAGTGTGCTTTCCAACGATAATTGTTTGAAAACGTGAGCCCGAGAACATGGAGCGTCTGCACATTTAGTACTGGTAAGTCGTTAATATGCATCAGTAGGTTTCCTGCATCGCACATTTGTTTTCGACAAATGTGCATTTTTTTTTATTTTTGTATAGAGATTGTAGCTCCTGACGAGTTTGCCCATGTGGAGATCTCACATGCAATAGATTCGAGGATGTTGATTGCTTTCGTGTTGTCTTTTTCTTTTGTAAAAATGTATACATCGTCCGCGTAGAGACAATGTTCCACTCTTGGTACACGGCAAAGAATTTTGCTAATTTCGTTGAAAGCGATCTGGAAAAGCGTGACAGAGAGAGGAGATCCTTGCGGAATGCCATTCATTAGCGGAAAGGAATCAGAAAGATGATTGTTGATTCTAACTTTGAACCGCCGATGCGACATGAATGATTTGATGTAGTTGAAGAATTTGGGTCCAACATTCCATGATTTCAAGAGTCTTAAGATAACAAATGCTTTTTCGAAATCAATTGAGAGAATTGTTACGTGATTTCGCTCGGAAATTGCTTTGCTTGTGAAATAATCAATATGTAACAGAGCGTCGATGCACCCTCTACCCCGCTTGAAACCAACTTGTTGCTTTGTTATCAGGTTCTTGGATTCAAGAAACCAAGATAATATAGATGCCATAATCTTCTCTAATACCTTAGAGAGGCAAGGTAAAAGAGAAATTGGGCGATAATCTGATGCGATGGAGACATTTTTTGACTTTGGAATTGGAACAACTGTTGCCAGTTTCCACATGTAGGGTATATGGCCAGTCATAAATACCGTATTATATAGGTCCAGTAATTTCTTTTTACTAGACTTAGACATAGCACTGATCATTTGGTATGAGATGCGGTCTAGACCAGGTGTCTTCCCCTTCAAATTGGAGAGACAACTTCCAAGTTCTGAGGTAGATACGCAATTTTCCAGGAACATGGCACATCTATCGATATTATTTGGAGGAGATATTGGAGTCCTTTTATTTTCAATGAAAGCAATGGAGAAGTTGCTGTCAGAGGAGTATTCGCACCACATTTTTCCAAAGTAATTAGAAATCTCATCTGCGTCAGTTAAAGTTCCATTGGGAGTGCAGATGGCAGAAATTTCGTTCAGGTTTGAAGTCCCATTAAGTCTGTTGATTTTGTTCCAGACAACTTTCATTGATGTATTTCTGTGAATTCGTCTCGAGAAAAGTTCGAAACTAAGTGCCTTTGATTTCCGTAATTCCTTCCTGAATAGAGCATTGGCCTTTTTGTATAATAACAAGTGATTTTGATCAGGACATCTCTTAAAGCGGTGCCATAGATCCATTTTATTTTTCCTCAAAAACGAAAGCGTGTTGTTCCACCAAGGAACCCTAGCTCGTTTAAAAGTGGTGTTGGATTGAGGAATAGAAAGATGAGCAGCCGTGCGAATCGCTTTAGACATAATAGTAGCATCATGGTTGCAGTTTCCGTTAAATGGCTTTGAATTCAAAAATGACTCCACTTGTTTGGAGTAATTGATCCAATCCGCTTTATCTAGGAGGAATTTGGCCTGTTTTGCTGGAGTAGCAGAGGACGTTGAAAGTTTAAAATCGAATTGGAAAGTGATCACTATTATGTAGATCATCAGAAATAGACCAGGACACCAAAGGAAGAAGTGATGGAGAGCAACATGTTAAATCAATATGTGAAAAAGTATGATGAGTTGAGAAGTGCGTTGGTTTTCCATCATTTAAAACGCAAAGGTTGCTTTGAAAAAAGGCCTTTTAAAAAACAGTACCGCGGGTGTTGTTCACTGTTGAGCCCCAGATGGTATTTCAGCTGTTGAAATCGCCGCATATAATTAATGGGGGGGAAAGTACGGAGAATAAACTGTAGAGTTCTTGCTGAGAAAACGATTGCGAAGGTGGAATATAGAGCGAAAGCACTGTAAATTTTATATTTAACATTATTTGTATCGCTACGGCTTGTATATTTGAGCTTAAATTTATACGTTTGTGAGGTATACTTGATTTTATAAAAACACCTACTCCTTGTTTGGAATATGAGTTTTGATCAGCATTCGTGAAGTATCCAGTATATGATTTGGGTGGAATAGGATTAAAAGAGCTTCTACAATGGGTTTCTTGAAGCGATAAAAAGGTTGGATTAAAATCACTTATGAGTGTACGGAGTTCATCAAAATTATTAATAAGTCCCTTAATGTTCCATTGTAGAATTTTAAAAACTTTATTTAATTGTAATGACATGTAAGCAGAGTGGAGGGAGGGTTAAGTTGACATGTGAGCGTCTCCGTCGAGAAGGTCGCTATAGGAATTTTTCGTGAATGATTTATTCTTACCAGCAGAATAATCTGTATTTAGGTGATTTGGTGCATTTGAAGCGCAACGGGTTGGCGCACGTGAATAATTTGAAATTGAAGGTTGATTAATGGATGAAAGAATGGGTTCATTAACACTTGTGATTTGTTGAGTAAAGTTGATAGCTGGAGATTCTGGAGAATTTGGTATATTAGATTTTAGCATATGTATTGTTGTTTTGATATTTTCAATATTTGCAGTTGCTTTGGTTTTTGAAGGTTGATTAATGGATGAAAGAATGGATTCAATACCACTTGTGATTTGTTGAGTAAAGTTGAGAGCTGGAGATTCTGGAGAATTTGGTATATTAGATTTTAGCATATGTGTTGTTGTTTTGATATTTTCAATATATGCAGTTGCTTTGGTTTTTTCAATATTATCTTTGGCAAGTGATGTAACTGGTTTCGCAATATAATTTTTGGTTAATGGTGGAACAGGTTTTTCATTGGAAGCAGTTGCAGTTAAAGTCTTACTAGGCTCGATTTGCGAGGCAACAGCAGCATAGGTATTACTTGTGCCAATTCCATGGGCTACAGATGGATTTCTTTCCCGGTATGTGCGTCGACCTTCGCCCATGCTACAGTAATTTTCTGTTTTGATGTTTAATATTTCGCGCATCTGTACAAAACGTGGGCATTGTTTGTCTAACGCTGAGTGTTGATCATTGCAATTTATGCAGAAACTACGGGTACAGCTTTCAGTATGTGGAGGATGACCACAGTTAGCAAAAGATGCAGCATTAGTGCATCTTTTTGCCGTATGAACCAGGCGTTGGCAATTTTTACACCACATAGGATTTGGAATGTATAGTTCTACTTTACATTTATACCACGCCACATCAACTGTTCGCGGTAATCGGTAGCGATCAAAAGTTAAAATAATCCTTCCTGTAGGAGAGCGTATTTTTCCGTCATCATTTAGTTTAGTGAATTTATATATTTCAGTCACTCCTTGATTGCCCATTTCGCGAACAATTTCATCTTCCGGCACATGCTTTAAGCAAGGGGCATAAATTACGCCTCGAACTGAGTTAAGTTTCTCATGTAGTTTAGCTGAAACAGCACATAGATTAGCTAAAGATTTAGCCTTTATGAGCTTTTCGGTTGCGCGCGGGTTCCCAGCGAGGACCAGTAAATTCCCATCGCGTAGAATCGAGATGGAGTCGATGTATGTTGTAATGCTATCTAGAGCTTTTTTTATAGCAAACGGGCTAATTTGGGAAATTGTTATTCGAGCTTTGGTTGAAGAAATAACAATATATTTTTTATCAATAGGGGTTATATCGGTGATTGGCAACAACGGAAAATCGGAATTTTTACTTTTTTTTCTTTGGGGGGATGTATCACTTAATAGATGAAATCTATTCGAGTTTTTGTCTGGCGGCCCCGGGGCCATTATGCCTTATTGTTGTCTATTGCTTATTATTTTTGAAATAACCACTCACTTCAAAAGGTTTGGGACACTACTGAATAAAAAGTCAGATGTTTTTAATTTTTTTTTTTTTTTTAATGTATTTAAAGGAAAACACGTACGATATCCGAGATGAACACTTTTCGCAATAAACACACAGAAAGTTCAATCGATTATAATAAGTTTGAGAACTTTTAAAAATGTATAACGCAATAAAGAAATTAAATTGCGTCAATAACTTAACATAATCTCGAGGAAATGAATTTAATGAAAGTCGGGCATGTTGCACTATCTTATTGAAACCACGCATCTATCGTATATAAATGCCAACATTTTCAGAAAAGAGCCATTCAATTACACCTCCAAGCCGCAGATCGTAGCAAACTCCTCAGCGTGCTCATAAATAGGGCGCACATTTTCTTTACCTTCAAAGCGAAGTTTTTGCTTTACGAAGCCAGCTAAGCAGAAATAAGCTTCTTTCCCATAGGTGATTTTTTATGATATAATGGACCTACTTCAAAGTTGCTATAAAGCCTAATTTGCAAAGTTTCTATACAGTAAAAGCTCGAGTTGTTTCGATTTTTGAGTCAAATGAATTTATCTTCTCACACAATGCCACAAGAAAATCCAAGTTCTTGAGAACGATGTTTTCGACCTGTATCCATACTTCGTGTCACAGAATCGCTATTTTTGGTACTACGTTCACAGTTTTGATAAGCTGAATTCTTAACATCACAAACACTACAGTTGGCCCGAATAGATCCATTCATTTTTTATGTACTCTAACGACTTTCTGTGCACTGTGCAACTTTTTTTTTCTTTTTTTGAGAGACTGAAAACAACAAAAATATGGACCGGGACGTGTATATAAAATATAAAACATTAATTTGAGTTAATTCAAGTGTGTGAGGTACACACACTACTTACACTAATTTTTGTCTTCATGTTTGTAGAAAATACCGAATATCCTTCCGTATTGAAAAACCAGGCAACTATTATCTCTTTTTTCTCATTTCTCACCTATACACTATTACCTTTTCATGCAAAACAGCAACCGTTTTGCAACCTAGCGACTTATTATCTATTTTTTTTTAGATTTTTAGGTTAGATGATCCGATCCGTAAGGACTATTTTATTTTGGTTTATTATACACCTGATCCTAATTCTACTAAATTTGCGATGCAATTTCAATAATGAAGTTTTCAATGCTCAGCAGACTCCAAGTTAGAAAAATTAATACGCAAAAATTGGGGCATGATGCACTTATATAGGAAATCTTGTTCAATCATAACGACCTTCCGATTAATGCAGCTTGAATCATTGATAATCATTTTCTATTAGTAGTGTAAAGTGATAATTTAATACCTAGCACTGTACAAGTCCGCTCAGACGTGGCCCGAGTCCACGTTACCAGAAATTTGTTTACGAAAGAGCGTCGCCACCTTCGCTGGTACCGTTTCGTCACTTTGAACACAATTGAAACACTATTCGCCATTGAAAAAGTAAGCCGAATTTATTCGCGTAATATAACAATGAATGCTCTTACATGCGATATATAACCCCGCTGTCAGAGAAAACCACTCTCATCTGTAGTGATCTCGCTCCTTTTCACTCTCCTATTCTTTTCCTGTTACTCTCTCACAGTACAGCCGACGGTGATTGCAGGGGAAGAAACACAAATGGGCATCACTGTCGGAGCACGGAGAAAAATTTCTGTTCTTTTTTCGTTTTTATTAGCGTCAAGCGTTAATAAAAATAAGACGCTTATGCTAGAAATGAAGCTGAGCGATCTCAATCCTGCATGATTTCCCATGATATTTATATTATGCCAGCCACGGTTGCTGGTTGGTGCATAGTGTCGTAATATTCTGGTACACATGTTGGAGTGTATTTCTACCCACTGTGGTTAAACCATATTATTTAAGTTAGATGCCTAGTCATCCTTACCTATGCTTATTCTATAGCACAACGGAATATTAATGATTACTCTATTAATCACACCACTTTACAACTTGCTTTACAACTCATCGATCCACTATTCCTAAAAAGCTTCGCTCTTGCTGATTTGGCAACCAGCTCTATAAAAGGTCCCGTTTAATCCTTTATTCAATTAAAAGGCTGTCTGTATATTACAACAAAGCAACACAAATGAACTACATGGTTCAAACATATAGTCATGTTTTATACGCATATGTGTGCTTGATGCGTCATGCATACTTATGATGAATAGATGGGTATACATGTTTACACATTTCGTAACTAGCATTAGCAAACTAATTATGTATAAATAATAAAACATATTGTAGCCGCTATTTTATAAAATATATTGTATTACAATTACACAACACACTTTGTATGTATATTTTTTGCCTATATTTCTAAACATATCTGGATGTAAAAATTTTTTATATATATAATTATCAATATTACAATCTTGCATTGCCTTGATAAACATGTTGACACATCTACTATCAAGTAAGACATCATAGGCATATGCTTAAGAACCAAGTACTCTCTATATCTATTTGTGCTGCTTGCAAGCGAAATCATCTACCGAAGCGTTCACTTCTTTATTAATAAGTTAAGGCTTTTCTCAGTAGTTCTTCTTGTTAATTAGGGATTAACAGTCACATATCGTAATATGTTTACGTTGTTGCCGACATATAGTTCCCCTTTATATGTATATTAATATATATCAACTATAAGTAGCACATATAATATGCATAGGCGCATAACCAACAGTCTTTTAGTTTCTACTTATTATGTCATCCACGAGATCATATGCCTAACGTTTACTTGTGGATACACATTCTGATATATTACATTGATAGGCATATACATAACGAGCTACTATTCTCTGGATTTATTTATACTTCTTACCTAAAAGCTCACTTCTTTGTTAATAAATTACGTCTAATCTATTGAACTTATTAATTAGGGAATAACGAACACATATCGTAATATATTAACGTTGTAAGCGATCAATACTTTCTATGTATGTATGTTCATATATATTCAACTATAAGTAAGATACATATTATGGATAGGCGCATACCCAACGGTTTTGTGGTTTATACAGTAAAAGCTCTTTATTCGCGGGGTATACGTTCCCTAAATATACCACGAATACAGAAATCGTGAATAAGGAATGGCAGTTTATATGGGACTATAGGGGATACGTTCCTAGGTGACAAAATAGAAAAAATCAAATATATAAAAAGTGTAATTTAATTGAAGCTGTTGAACATTTTGATTAATTGTCTAGGCAATGGTTTGAAGAATTTGGTAATTTTCTCCTGCTTGGCAGTTTTTAAAAGCTCCTTCAATTCAGACTGATACGCAGCAGCCGCATTAGCAATTTGCCTCTTAAAAATAAGACTTCGTTCCATAGTCGAATCAATGTTCATAAAGAAATCGCGAAGCTCATTTGCCATTATTAAAGTTTCACTAAGATTTTTCAGATTAAAAGTCATGTTTCCAGTGCTTGTTGAAGACTCTTCTTCAATGGGCTGTGAATTTAACATTTTCTACAAGTCGGTTTCAGTCAAATCTTCATCTTGCGATTCAAGCAATTCTTGAATGTCACCTGATTCTATCCGTTTGAACCCATGTCGTCCTATTCCATTCGCGATTTCGGGTATGTTTGCAGTAAAAGTTTGAACTTGCAGAGATTTTTCGTCATATTCCGCAGTCAGAGCAGACCAAAGTTTTTTCCAGCATGTCTTCAATGTGAGTGGCTTCAGTTCTTCCTATGATTCTTTTATGTTTACGGTGCATTTTGCTATGTCAAATTCCTTCCTACGTTCCTTAGCATTCATATCAGGATTACATTCCATATTATCCAATATAATTTTGAAGGTTCGTCAAATGTAATAGAGCTTAAAGGCCTGGATTAATCCGCGAATAAAGAAATTTATAGCCGCGAATATAGGAATTGGGTCGCATTTTTTTAATCCGCGAATAGTGAAAACGCGAATGAAGGAAGCGGGAATAAAGATCTTTTACTGTCCTTAGTAATGTCATAAGCACAATCATGCACCTAAACGTTTGCTTGTCTATTAACAGTTCCGTCAATATGCTGAGGATTGTACGTTGAATCTTTATCCGGCTTAACTGACACACATTTTAATTTATTTACTTTCGTTACACACATAGGCATATTCGCTATCTACCCTTATTACTGAAGTATTACCTGCTAAAGCCAGCGCATTGAGTTGTCCTTGCTATGTAGGTGTTAATGGTTACGCATTGTAATATACTTATTACCTACCCATAGTTTCCATAGATCAGTGATCGTACATTTTAGTTATAAGCGGTAAACATGTGCTAATACATACATAAGATAGCACTAATATAAGACATAAGATAGCATTATTATAACACATATAAAAATAGGTTAAGGTAGTCGAGTTTTAGACGTTGATGTGAGAAGGTCGAGTTTCAATTTAGACTTAGGAAGTTAGTGGAAAAGGCAGTGAAGTGAAATTTATAAAATAAAGGTCCCTGCAATCAATAAATATCTGGTGTTTTTTTCCTTCCCTGGGCCGCTGAGCGTCCCCAGCCATAAGGAAAGCGACGAAACGTCCTTACAAGTGGCGCCCGAGCAGGGACCTTTATTCTGTGAAACGCGAGCGAAGTCTTCAGTGAAACAAACAAAACCGAAAGAACAATGGACACCATCACTGAAAAAAAATAAAGACTGTCATAGAAAAGCATTAAAAAAATAGATAAATAAATAAGCAAAACGAACAAACAAACCACACACAATAGAAAAAAAAACAATAGCAAACAAAAGTACATGATAGAAATAAAATAAAAATATCGAAAGCAGAAATTCACCAAAAACGAACATTGTTAAATCTAAAGCAGCAAAAGATCTTCAGCCATTAGAAAAAAAAATAAAGTTCATAAATTCTGCAATGTGGCTATATGTTTAAACGAAAGGAGAAGCAACAACAAAACCAAGAAAATCAACAAGGAATTCATCGAAATAGGGGATGAACAACAACGACACGGGCAAACAAAAAAAAAAAACTGAAAACGGACAAACTGGCAGTGAAATTAAGATACCTAAAATTGAACAAGCAATAACAAGGATAGGCATTTGCGATCCCATAAGGGCCTGAAGTAAATAAATTACCGCAAGGTGCTCGCTTGAAAACCGTTGCGCAAAACAGATAAGAGAAATGATGAGGCGAATTGGCAGTCACAACCCCGGCGAAGTTGTAAGTCGGGTTTAACAGGACCAAAAAACCCTTTGTAATAATACAACGGATGACAAGATCGAAGAGCGCGGAGATTATTATTCGAAAAATCCAAGTCAACGTGTGCGGAACGAAAGTTCAAGTGATGTGAAACAAATAAAAGAGAAAAATATCCAAAGTAAACGGGAAAATTTAAATTAAAGTTAACATGTTTTGAGAAAAAAGAAAAGGAAAATTATTTACCAAAAATGTCTTAAATAAATTTTAACATAATATTGCAAACCCGTAGAAAACTTAGGCTGTGTAACGTCCGCGAATAAAGTCAGGGAGGCGGTCGGTCAGTCTGCTTTTACCGCAAGGGTCACAATAATGGCGTGCCGTTATATGACATCGGGTGATTTTGCGGTGTGTTCTTTTTTTTGCAAAATAGCGGCTAGCCGTTAGGTAGCCAACGCAAAAGCAAAAAAACAGAAAAGAAATCATGCGAGGAAACTTAGCTTTGCTTTGATGGATTGATTTGCTAATCGAGAGTCGCGCAAGAGAAGTCAAACACGCAGCATCATCACCAAAATATAGATAAGCAAGAATTAGCCAAAAAGTATAAACAACCACCGTCAAAACGCTAATAAGCATAAAATTATTCACAAAAATATAAAATATAAAAAAAAAGAAAAAAGAACAAAAAAGGGAAAATATACGAAATTGGTTATACTAGAAAACTACAAAGAAAAAGGTGGTGTAAAAAGTACTTCCTTTCGATTTAGTGAATTATTCAGGTCGCCTGTTTTTATATGATGTGTTTGAAATTTAACGTGAAATCTTTTTAAGCAAATAAACATAATAAAGTATTGAGTATTTGTTAATAAAATTCTTAGAGAGAAAAAAAAAAGGAATAAAAAACCTCATAAAAAAAAAGAAAAAAATTTATTTAAAGATTTTTATAAAGCCTACTAAAAAAGAAAAAAAGGAAGAAATGGAGAAAAAGGACAGAGAAACAAAGAGAAAGAAAGAGAAAAAGGAAGGGAGAACTCGGTAAGCACTAAGTAGTTTCAGGAGGGTTGGAAGTTAAGAGAGGGAAGTGTGCACAGGGTTTGATCGGAAGAGAGTCATTTGGTTTTGCTCTTCAATCGGTGTGGAAGTGACAAGTTTTGGTCGTTGAAGATTACTCTTTAAGTAAGACGTTGAGAAGTAGCGGCGTGCGCTAAAGTAAGCTTTTGAAAGAGGAAAGTTTTAAAGTTTTTCTACTGCTTTAATTTTCCTTCTTTTTACGATTGAAATGAAGAAATCAACAAATGAAAAAAAAAAACATTAATAACGGGTAGAATTGCGAATCTTACGTTGAATAAACGAATAAGAAGCCAGTAAATATTAGAATTGTGCATTCGACAAGAATAAACGCAAAAAAAAAAAAAAAAATTGATAAAGGTTGGAATTGTGAATTTCACATTGAGTAAACAAATGAAAACTAATAAATTTTAGGTTTGTGAATTTAACATTAAATAAACCAATCCAAAGCTAATAAATATCGGAATTGTGAGTTGAACATTGTGCGTTTGGTTTCGCAATTCACAAACGGTTGTAATGCATACCTATTCGAGTGAAGATTCCATTTTCGTTTAAAAATGCTTAGCAAGAAATATCAAGGAGAATGATATGTGCATATGTGTGGGAATAGTTGCAAAAGTTGGATGACCTTTTTATTATTGTCCAGCTATCAACTAAATTACCGATGTACGTGATGAAAGAAATAAGTAATACATATATACATATATAGGCATATAAATAAGTTCAATATACATACACTTATGTACAACTAACAGCAATAAGTGAACCAAAACATATAAAGACTCTTACGGCATTAGCGAGAAACAAAACAAAACAAAACAAAAAGCAAATAAATGCAAAGACATTAATTTTATTTCTCTAAATAAATCTCATAATAAACCAACAAACTACGGTTAACAACAATTCGGTTCAACTAAAGAGTAGTTTTAAAGGAAAGGTTGGAAAACGTGGTAAAGAGATTTAATGAAACAATTGCTTACGATCACACCATTTGTCGACGCTACCACTGTCAAAATTGCTGATCAAAGAGAGGATAAGGAAGGTGTGGCGGTTTTTTGCGTTAGGATAAAAGGCGTTAAGGGCTGAGCTGCTACAAAATAAGGAAAGTTCAATTGGCGTCTGCATCTCATCCTGGGACAGCCCATTGGGAGCAACAACAACGATTTTGCCGCTGGACCTGCTGCTTCACCCAACGGTCAGGTATTTATTTTTTTTTGTGTTCTGTTTATAGATGAGCCGCGATGAGCGGCTAAGTTGAACGTGCTACCAGTAGCTGGATTGCGATGAGGGTGAGCGCGTCAGGAAAAGTAGGGGGAAATTAAACAGATACAGACGGACGAAGAAAAGACCGACGAATGGCGTACAGGACAGACAACATATTGGTATAATGTGGGTAAAAGACTTTTTTTATCAGTATTTTGGCTTTATTAGTAGTTAATGTTTTTTTTTTTTGTATTGCTAATCACGGGCCAAGAGCAACCGCTCTACCTTGCAGAGCTAGGTTGCGTATTACAAAAAAAAAAAATTTGAAACATTACAACTGCCATAATATTTGGCGCTTATATAATATTGAAAAGAACTGAAACTGATTAAAGTGGGAAAATTGATGTGGTGCAAAACATTTACAGAGAAGTACGAAAGACACAAAAATTAAATGATTGTTAGGGACTGCATGTGTGTACGTTTGTGTGTGCGTGCAAACAATTTGCGAATTTACATTATAATAAGAGCATTTGTATAAAATTTAATAAAATATATTCAAAAAGCACAGGACAAATCTAATTTGTTAACAAAAATTGCACACAGGAGCGAAAGAGAAAAGGAAGAGAAAGAGAGTGACACCTACCCCACGTTAACAAGTATACACCAGTACACGCATACGGAAGGATTGTGGTCAGTCGTATACCAACGACAACAGCAATCACCACAGCAACAACTATACAAGGAGGTGGCCGAAAAACCGAGCGGATAAAACAAAAAAAACTTTAATTTATAACAATAACAGAAACACGTATTAACGTTTTATTTCTTCCTGGTACCTAAGGAGTTCACAAATTAAAAAAAAAAAGGAAAAGGGTAATATACCAGGGTTGACAGCGACAATAGCAGCAACGCCCTCATCAGCCCTATCCCCATTTGCTGATTAACAACAGCCACAACAGCAATGGGTAACAACTAGTACAACAGCAACTGCAAGCACAGTTAAAGGCAGGTCCGGTGCACTTAATCCACCCGACAACTGCCAACCAACCTTCAACGCATTAACACCCCCACCGGCAGCAGCAACAGCAACAACACTCCACCACTACAACAGGGTGTGAGAGTTCCGGCAGTAAGCAACATATAGAAAAAGAAACGTGGAATATATATTGAGAGTTTACCCGACCAGCAGCAACAAGCGCATCCCCTAGGGGTGAAGCTTAGATAGACAAAAATAAGGGGAAAAGGAAACCCTAACAGAAATTTTAACGAGCGATAGCGAAGTGCTTTTCCTCCTTTTAATATAAATGAAATTACACCCAACCCGAAACCCTAAATATTACTGCGATCCACGGGAAATAATACCGTCATAGTAGGAGTAGATGCAATAATCCAAAAAAGCTAGCAGGATAGGAACGCTCGAGGGTTACGAGAAATTATTAATAAAGCCAAGAGAAGAAAATATTTTAATTGGGAAATTCGGGAAATAGAAAGTAACTAATTATTGCACAAAGTGAAATTCCTTACGATAATATGAAGTGTTCTTATTTTGTTGCTTTTTTTTCCGTACGTCATTTGTAAGAATGTTCACGGGCACAACATTTAGGATTTTGCCATCGCAACCAAACTTCCAGAACGATCGATTTAGTTGGAGAAGACATGATAGAAACTTCAAGGAAAAAAAAAACAAAATTTCCCATATCTAAGCCCTGCGCAATTTAATAGCTATTACTAGCGCAGCAGCGAACCATAATTACGTTCTGCACAGCGCAAATAAGCTAAATCCGCCGCAATAGTTTTCGTATCGGAACGCAAAACCTGTGACCAACGACCCTGGAATTTGTCAAAGGAAATAAGGAGGGCGAAGTTTTACAATATTTCGTATTGAAATTATTGCATGATTCTCGAAGTACACAGTAGTGTTGCTTGGATTCTGGGACAAGACAAAGACAAACATCGACATTGAACATTTCGGCTCTGTGCCACTAATTCGAAAAAACCGAGAGAAAGACTTGTAAAATGCATGTGTAAAGTAAATGAGGAAACAGGAAATCAAAATCAAATAAAAAAAAAAAATTCAAATTAACGAATTGGAAAATCATACAATTGCATTATACAAGATCTTATTACACGCTCGTCATTCTTCAATAACGCCTCTCAATATTTTATAATTTCTCGTGTTTATCAGATTAAGTTTGTCATAGTATTTAGGAAAAGGAAAACTAAAAATTTACCGTCGATGGCGAAGCACTTTTCCCTTTCAATAAAAATTAGACCATACCTGTGCAACAATATAATTTTGAAACATAACGTCGCTTAACTTCCTTGTGAAAGAATCTTCTCAAAAAAGAAAAAAAAAAGGGGTGCTAATTACACGTCTGTTATTATTACCAACCCATAAAAGGTAAACAATTTTGGTCCAGTACCCTACCTGCTCCCAACCAAGTAGGAAGGGAATACATTTAATTATTCAACATATCCCTAAGCACCTTTTGAGTAGCATTCAAAAAAAAGAGAACATTAAAACTCCATCCAACAACCCACAACAAGCACGTGCTCCTCACATTTTGTACATTTAAATTTCACCACTGTTAAATTTAAAAAAGAACACATTGAAAAAAAGACCGTCAATCCACTACGAAAAGTCATTTCACAAATAAGACAAACAGTCGTTGCAATTTGGTTGAAGGGTATATGAATCTATTCTATAGATAGCTTTCTTTCCAGTAAATTCATTTGGGTTCATAAGGCTTATGCTTTCTTCTACTTATCAAGATTTAAGCTAATGTCGACAAAACCGATCACAACCAGGAAAACCAGGTTAAATGCTTCCTTGTAACAGCATAGAATAAAAGCCGTTGCAAAGAAGACGGAACATAAGGAAAACGAGTGAGTGATTTGTAAAATGGATTCGTAGAGTAAATGAAAACGACAGTAAAAGAGAAAATATCAATTAGCGAATTCGGGAATTACAATTGCATTGTACAAGATTTCAGTACACCCCGTCTTTCTTTCTTAACGCATATCAACATTTTCCCGTAATTTTTCTGTGTAGTAGACTAACATGTCATAGCATTTAAGCAAACGGTTATTGCCGGTAACTATTTCTTGAAAGTTAGGGAGCAACTACCCCTAAATGAAAGCGTGCACACTCATGCACATACCACTAGCGTTGTGATCGGAAAAGCTTACTCAATGCACTATTAATTTCGATACTTTACGCGATGAATAGTAAGAAATAAACACTGATAGAGTTCCAGTATTCCTTCTTTTTGTATTCGTCCCGAGCCTTGAAAATTTCATTTTGGCAACACCTTTTTTTTAAAATCGCGTATAAAGAACTCAAACAACAAATAGATATTATCAGAAGACGAAAATACTTACGCCTAAGCTACTAACCACACAGAAAATTGTAAGGGCTAATGAGAAAGAAAAAAGAAAACAAAACAAATAAAGCAGAAAGAATAAAACCATTTAAAAGGAATAATAATAAAAGACAGAAGAAAGAAAATCAACAAAAATAAAAGAAAAAAAAAAAACAAGAAAATATTCCAAAAGAAGGAGAGAACAAAAAATATATAAAAAAAAAAACAAGAAAAGAAAAGAAAACATCCAAGTGCCCAGAAAATTTCTAACCCTAATTAAGCTAGTATAAGCCGAAGAACGCCAGCGATAACGTGGGGGTTCTCCACGGCACAGTGGGGGCCCCGATATCCAACGTTCAACACGAGCAGCTCAGCATCGGCTGCGACAACGGAGGAATGTGAGACTCCCGATACCGCCGAAATTAATAACTCTGATGAACAGGCGACGCTAGTTCGCGCACTAGCGTCCTTGTCGCTCACCGACCCAGAAACCCATCGATGCCGCCGAGTAATCGTGGAAGATATCACGATTAGCAACTATGCCGCCACCCCCGTACACGAACGGTCACCCCATCGCCGAAAAACCGTTGCAACGCCCACGGGCACGAGTAAACAGTGGCCAGCAAATCTCGCAAAGATTAAGCGACATGCCACGGTCGAAACAGCAAGCCACCGTCTCGCTGCAAGGCGAAATGCAAGAAGAATTCCACCGACAGCCGCGTCGCCTCGAGGAAGTCTTCCTCGAGGGGAGACGATGTTACCGGTTCGTCCTTAACCACCACCAGGAGTGGAGGGTTATAGAATTACCCTGGCTTCCAACAGCCATGCGCGGCTTTTGCCGTACCTGAGACCCCGAGACACCACGCGCATTATCCCGAGTGGTACCACCCGGCCACAGTATGACGCACCTGCCGTCAGTAATCCGAACGAATGGGGATGGACTGATTACCCGGATGAACGCAGAACACCATTATTAGGTATGTATGGGAGTGTGTGCGTGTGTGTGGTAAGGAATTATGGATATGCATTTTTGTTTATCCAGAGTGATGCAAACAAAATTCTAAACTTAGTATACCTTACAGCATATGAAGTTTGCGAAGTGTTGCAAAAATCATTTGCAAAAACATTGCATAGCCTACAGCATAGGGAGTAGATTATCGTCGAAATTGATTTATACAATTTTTTTAGCTAAAAAAACTGAACATGTTTTTGTGTTGTATATATGTCGTATTTATATCATATTTTACATTTGGTTGTATGTTGGCGTATTTATATCAACATTTTGCCTTTTTTTAGTTATAAGTAACACTTTCGCTTTTTTCTTCCAATTGTTTACGTTGTGCATGTGTGTATTAATATTGTTATGCTTTTCTGGTGATTAATTATTTTTTTATTTAAGATTACTATATTTAATGTTTTTTTTTGTAGAATATAATTCTCACTCATTTAAGGTATATTTCAAAATATAATATTCAATAATGTTTACTTTCGCTACCAGCGCAAAAATATAATCGTTTAGTTATATCTTTATGCGCAAAAATATAATCGTTTAGTTATACATTTTTGCGCTGGACATTTTTTTTTTTTATTTTCATCATGCACTAATCCGACACTTCAGTTGAGGCATTGTATAACGAGGGGATCAGGCAAATGCGATAACAATATTCATCTGAGTACGTATTGACAAGTGCCGGCCGAACAACCATTCCATTCAAGTGCAGAGAATCGAGTTTTAGTTGTATCGTCTCCCCTTCCCGAGAGTTTTTGTTTAGACATCTTAACAGATGTCGCTGACAAATCAATGAATAAAAAACAACAATCATGTTGAGATTGGTTGGCTTTTAGCTAAACAAACTGAACATAAGAAGACAAGTTTTTCCTTTTTCTGAAAAAAATTATATTTATTTATATCTTTAGATAAAAGAACTGAAACATAAAAAACACGCTTTTCCCTTATTCTGCAACGGCTTTGAATCTTGTTATTTTATTTTTTTGGTTTAGACATCTTCAATTGTTGGCATTAATAAACAAATTAAAAAACCTGGAATTTTAATGTAATATAAAAGACCTTTTTTTGGTTTTTTTATTTTTTAATTTATATAATAGCAATTTATTATTGCTAAACTCTATCAAACGATCAAAAAACGATTTGTTATCGCTTGGCACATTCATTATTATCTCATATTTCGCGAATGCGCTAACTACATCAATTACTCGTAATCTAAATCTAAATTTAAAATTTAGGATCAGATCGAAAATTTGCGTTATTTGCTCCTCCAGATATGCCGCGACTTGCGTCTGCATGCATTGGGTTAGCATGTCTAGGAATCTGCTATCCGTCTTCTAAGTTAAGTCGAAAAGTGTTGTTTCAAAATTCCGCTCGTGGGGACCTATACCGGCGGTTGACCGATTTTCTGAACATCCTACGGACAACGTATTGCTGTTTTTATTGAAGTTCATTGTTTTATTTGCGTTTTGACTGTTGTTGAACTTTGTAATGATATTCAATTTTTTTTGATTTTTATTTTTATTTATGCTATTTTCTTTACAAGTTAATTTGTGAGTATATGTCGCTGAATTTTTGTGGTTAAAAAAAAGGTGGTTATACAAATTAAAAAGTTTCTGCGCTAATTTCTATCGCTCGCAGGCATAGGTATTTTTACTTTTTATACAATTTATCCATGGATCATATCTATGTATGCCGTATATAGATGATGACAAAAGTGGTGAAGCGGACAAATTGTTGCATATCCTTAATTCATCGATCATTTTTAGGAAGAAAGTCCTGTGATCCTCATCAATACAACAATCGTATGCTTGCAATAGATTTTCCAAATCTCTTGATGAAACCATTGTTTTTTTATCGCGGAGGAAAATAAACGGATGAATTTATAGAAACAACTAATGAGTATGCTACTATCGTAATGTTATTATATTCTCTACCAATTTTCTTTTTTATTTAAAAAACAAGTTTTTTCTTTTTCAAACATTCTCAATATTCTCCGTATTTATTAAATTGAACTTAACAAAATTTCGTAATAATATAACATTTTCGAGAAGACATCTATATTTACAAAGATGGTGATTACATAAATTTGTATTTGTATTAATTTTTTTAAATTTTTAAAAAAAAAAGTACAATGTTTACATTCAACTATATTGTATATTATATTATACAAGAATTCTATAATTTTATTTGCTTCTTTTTCTTCTTCTATTTTTTTTTCTCTAATATGTGCAGTTACAGGTATCTGGTCCACATATTGCATTCTCGTCTGACCAAACGCAGTCCTCATAATGTTCACCATATTTGTTTTGATTTATCCTGAGATTGTTTGAATATTCCAGATGTGATTGAATACTTAGAAAAGGTCTTTGCAAATCTGGGTATTTTTTTTATTATCATATTTTTTTCCTGTGGCGTGCTTCGTACTCTTTACTCAAATCAAATGTTTGTGAATAATAGTTGATGTCAATAGTTTTAACATATATACATCATTTTTGAGTGGACCGATGATTGGACTAGCTTCATATTGATTTTCTCTTTCATTAAAGTTTGAATTTTCTCTTTGATTTCCATCACCATCAAAATTTGAAGAGATATCTTTTAAAAGCTTCAGTTACATAATTTATTATAAATAGTTTATAAGCTCCATGTCATGCTGGTCTACAATTATTATTTGTTTGTAAGATTGTTATTCGTGGTAATATTCTTGTTATTGTTGTTGAAATTTTATCTTCCGATAATTGGATTACCAACTGAAGTCATAAATGTATCACTGTACGCGTTGTATCCTTTGGAAGTCTTATTCGAAAATTCATATATTTACTTGTATCACCATTGAAATTAGCAATTCTATTATCTATCATTATCTATCATAATCCATCATTAAGTCGACTAGAATCGGGTTGTGCATTATGAATATTGATGAAAATTAAAATCGCGTATAGCGTTGAACCCTTGATTTTCATATTGGTTTATTCTCTTTGTTTTTTTTTTACAAACGCGCACTGTTGCGTTTAGAGGTATAACGATCCAAAAGTAAATGATATATCCAAAAGAGGAGAAGAACATTTTCTTGTTTTATAAAAACATTCATTTATATATATATATATAAATATATATATTATTCTGTTGCTATTTTATTACAATTTACAATATTTTTCTTACTTCATTTGTAAAGGGTACATAGCCAAATATTTTATCATGTATAATTAAACAGTATGCTCACGTGAATAATAACTTTGTTGAAATCTTGAGTACATGCCAGAGAGTAGAGCGAATTGATTTCAACTGAATCTAAGATTCAAATCATCATATGGGTATGAATCAGAATTTCGATGTACCTTTACATCCGTTAAATTGCCATGAGCAAATTTATTTTCGGCGTTTCGAAATGCTATAAGTAGAAACCGCGGCCGCTCATTTTCACTAGCCAACCCAACATTCTATAGAACAGTGGCACTCTGTGAAAATGTAGGATAATAATACATATTCCAAGTTTTGAAGCATATATATGCTTAAATATTTAACGTTTGGCGAGAATTGATTTTTTTAAACAGCTCCAATTTGTAAGCATCACCAAGTTGAACATGTAGCATCTTCCAAGTAATATTCAGAATACTTAATTTAATTTGCTCATTTGCCGAAGTAGATCGTAGTAAAATCAATTCATATTTAGAATTAACTATGATTTTATTGAAATCTTCAGCAAATCCAAGTAGCGTCTTCAGTGGCATACAAAAATTGAAATAAGCACTCACAATAGTTCATCGATATTAAATGGTGAGTAGTTTCTCATTCTCACGTTTATTCAACGATGTGAAGTTTTTTAATTCCGTTGTAATACCTAAATGAAGTGTATAATCAATTTCTTTACCGTTAAGCTCATTTTGAAGGTCAACAAATAGATGCGACCTACAATTATTTAACAGTTTTATTTTATTAGAGATTGTACCATCTTCCTTTGATGCAGTTCCTTCAACGTACAGAAAGCTTTCGCTTGGTAAGATATACAAATCTTGATTTTGAATTGGTATACGAATTTCATAGTTATTTTTAAATGGTTGTATCCACGTATAACTGTGGTATTTTTTTTTTATAATTGAATTATCAAATTGGGGTTTTCGTTTTTTACTCATTTTTTTGTTTTCTGACTATTATAATTGAAATCACAACCTATTTAAAAATTCCCGATCAATTCTACTTACCGTATTAGAAGTTTTGGTTGGTTTTATTCGTTTGTATTTTTCTTATTATTCTTATTATCACTGAACGGTGACGACGACGATGATGACGATAATAATTTCTTCATTGTGTATTCTATTGATGATGGCGTTGAAGTGAACGTTGAATCATTAAATACGTCTTTTTTGTCGAATATTATCATCAATATTTGTCTGATGGTTTTAAATGCAATCTTAATAAAAATTTTTTTCCACGAAAATTTATTAAATTACCAGATTGATCGACAACTTTCAAAACAATAGAATTTATCCTTCTTGTATTTATAGGTAAATATATCAAATTAGTCAGTATCTCTACAATTTTATAACTTTATGGACTAATAGCAAGTGAGAACTGATGGAGAGTATGCGCTGATGCATTGTTTATAGAAGATCCACTTAAAGTATTACATTTAATCATTCCGCTATTAATTTTCGTTATGTCGATTGCTTTATCTAAATAGTGTTCTATACCTTGTTGTAATTTTCTCTTACTAAACCCCAATAATGATCCAATCGATCGCTTCTTATCGAAATAAATACTCTTTACGTGTGTTTGTAACGTATTATAATTTGCTTGAATATTGAGTATACCCCCTTTTTCATTCACATCATGATATTTGTTTGTAATTAAGTCGGTTATATCAGAAAACTCGTACGAAACAATAGCAATTGTAATTTCATTGTTACAAATACGAAACAAGTTGTTTTCCCGATCAACATTTGGAAATGAATGATATTTGTCGAAACTTATTAGACCACAAATATAATTTTCATCAAGCTCAATTGCGGGGAAATAGTTTATAATAAGTAATGACGAGTCCCCATTTAAGGTTAGTGTTATTGACATCTTAACGTCTGATGAGTGAATAAATTATCTAAGAATGTCTATGATAGCATTTATTATTAAGACATATTGTTCATATTAATCCAAGAGTTATGTTCCGATGAAAATCGTAACTATTTAAAATAGACCATATTTCCTCTTCTCTTTACCACTACATCGATTTGAAAAGGTAGTCCTCAATTATTTGAAATCGTTCTTCAGGCTTATTTATAAATTTCTTATTCTCATCATACAAATACCCTTTAACAGTTTGTTCAATTATTGTAACATATTCTTCAACGTTACTTGCTAGGGTAGTTTGTAATTTTGTTAAATCACCTCTCATACTATTCAATTGTTTATCATATTTTTCTTGAGGTTGTTCCACTCCAATCCATTTGAAAATATATTCTTCAATTTTATCGAATCGCTTCTCAACCTTATTCATATAGCTTTTATTTGCATTAATTAGTTGATCCTTAAGAGTTATCTCAATTTTTTTAGCTTCGTTATTAATATTATTTTTGATTGTCGTGTATAATTCATCTATTTGTTTTTCATACAATTCATTTGTAAATCATATGAGTTTTAAAATTGCTTCATCTCGTCATCAGTGCGATTCATTTTTGAGGTGTATGTAGTTGTTAGATTTTTTTCACTATCTGTAAACGTATCATTTTTCTTAGCAGATATGCTTTTATTACAGCATCTTTGGGGTCAGTAGGTGCAATTAAATTACTAAGTTTCTTCTTATGAAGATCTATGCTATTACTATTTATACTAATGTCAAGCGTTTTCAATAAATTTGTCTTTAACTTTGAGTTGTTATACCGATGATGATGATTAATTAAACCTTCTCCGAACTTATTTAATGAACTCATTGTTATTATTATTATCAATTAGTTATGTTAACCTCTCGCGATTCTTCGACAATCGAAATTATTTCAATTTTGTGATTATTGTGTTCAGCACTTTCAGAAGAAAGAAATAAGCGCAATTTATCAACTAGCTCGTTAGGATCGTCCCAGGTATAGATAGTGTAACGAGTTTCCTTAGGCGGGGTATGACTCAGTCAATCCAGGATTCGTTGCAAGAAAATTTAGAAAAATAATCAGGACCTTCGGGGGGAATGGTGTATAATTTCCAGGCTTTATTGGTTCCACTCTACTGCACGGAAGTACAGTAATGTTTGTAGAAAATGGCTGGGGCAAGGAAAAGGAACCAGCGAGGTGACCCGACTTTGTTGCGCGCTTACCGTTTTATTTTCTTTTCTTACGACGTTAGACTTTCACTTTCTGTTCGCTTTTAATATCGCGGGGCGCTAGACGGCTATGACACCAAACTGAACGAGTCTGTGCGATGCACCGCTGTTTTATAGCCGCAGTCTCGCTCGCTTGTCCTGTTGCCAACATGTTCTGTGTGTTTACATATGCTTATGAGTATACTTAGCTTAGGTTGGCTGCAGTCGCAACCTTAGTTACGACTTGCATGATCCTGCTTATGCATAACTTGATATCACTTACATCTAGCCTATTATTATGTTTGTTCAAATTTCGACGCAACAGGCACCCAGGTACCAAATCGCGTGATTCAATCACCGTTAGGTATGTGAGCGCTTGTGCCTTCCTCTACCACTGTGTTTGTATGTGCTTGTTTGCTTTTTTTTTGTGTGTTTCTACATGTGTGATCGTGTCTTTGTACATTTGGTGTATGCAGTTTATGCATTATCGTATGTTCTTATTATTTTTTCCCTACCTAAGTTCAATTCTGCTTGTTTTGTTTACCCTAACGGTGCTACACATTCTGCGCATTTTCACACCTAGAGATTCTTGCTGAAGTTTGTTTTGCATACATGGATTTCCTACCTAAGTTCCATTCTGCTTGTTTTGTTTACCCTAACGGTGCTACACATTCTGCGCATTTTTACACATAGAAATTTTTGCTGAAGTTTGTTTTGCATGCATAGATTTTCTACCTAAGTTCCATTCTGCTTGTTAAACATTTTGGGATTTTACTTGTATTTATACTTTGAGTTTTTATTTAGCCTTTGAGTACTTAAACATTTTGAGATTCTACTTGGGTTCTTACCATATTGATTTCTTGCATCTAAGTTTTTCTTTTATTTGGGTTCTTGACTCCGCTATTACATTTTGAAATTTGGATCTAAGCTTTTTTTTCCTTTTAATTGAGTTCTTGACTCCGCTATTACATTTTGAAATTTGGATCTAAGCTTTTTGGTACACTGCGGTTCTTAATCTGTGCTGTGGTGTGCTTCTGTGGTTTTACGGAGGCATACTCACTATGTGCTTGTACTTTTCTCTTTACACCCTTGTGGTGTGTGTTTCTATGAATTAACTCACGTGGGCCTGTACAATATGTGTTTAGACATTTTTCTCGTTACCAGGTGTAGGTATACTTAGTGTGTGTTTTTATGATTTTATCTTTACAAGGTATCAGTATATTAGTGTGTGATATTATGATTTTATCTGTACAAAGTATAGGTATACTTAGTGTGTGTTTTATGATTTTATCTTTACAAGGTATCAGTATATTAGTGCGTGATATTATGATTTTTTCTGTACAAGGTATAATTAGTGGGTGTTTTTATGATTTTGCATTTGAAGTTGGAGGGGGGCTGCTCGCGTATTGTTCACAGAACGACATGCGGACAGATCGGACTTGCTGGTTGCGGATTTTTAAGCGGACGGACTTGTATTTCGTAAGGAAGCAAAAACGCTTCCTTACAATAGGTTTACCAGTGTCTAATGATTTTAATGATAGCCCACTACCTTTCATTAGAAGATTTGATTTCTTATTAAATAATGGTCCTATTACACGTTGATATTTAAATGCTTTTGTACCTGGTTGATAATGACGTTTGTATACAGTTGTATTTATTAGAATGTCTATATATTTTATCAGATCTCTTTTTGTATAATGTTGAGATTTTTAGTGAAACATGAGCTGAAACAAACCAGGCGTCATAGCCCACTTAATATTTCCTATATTGATAGTGTTATCTCTATTAAATTTGAATTTATTATTTCCATATCGCCAATTCCCCCTTACATCTACATTAAAACCATAAATTTTGTGTAACCTTTCATTATTAATGAGTGTTCGTATAACAATATATAGTGGAGATTTATTTGAATTAATGTTAGCATCATTGCTATTATTCATATTTTTATTTCGTTTTTTATCAGTATTCAATTGTGATTTACTCTTTCTATTTAGATTGCAAGATGTGTGATATTTTCAACCATTTCTCATTATTATCATCAAAACCATCTAGTGGTATAGAATCCTTTCGCTTTAAAACTTTCTTTTCTTCAATTCTAATTGGTATTGTTGTTGTTGTTGTTATAGCTTTCCTTCTTTGAAGTACATTTTTTTCTTCTCTCTTTCTAAATGCTTCAAAGTCTTTAAACCCTTCTCTATTTTAAGTCCTTTCTTATCAATGTTCCGCTTTAAAATCTTTATAACTCTGAACCTTTTCTTATTGCTGTTGTTGTCGCTGTTGTTTTTATTTAATAGTGTTATACTCCCTGATGATTCCAAAGATGTTTCACAATATTCATATGCTCTTCTTCTTCTTCTGCATTATGAAAATCAGCTTCTCGTTCTTGTCTGCTCGTTTACGTCTGCTCATGCAAAAGTAATTCCTAATAATATTTTGTTTATCGCATATTGCATCATCGAATATTATTATTGAATGTGGTTTTACCTTGGATACACTTATAACTTTTTTATTTACTGATAACGTAAATAAGTTTACAACCTTTCTCAATCAGTGTCTGCAGATAACGATATTTTGGTCGATATAAGGATTTCGAATATATGTAGAAGTTTTTAAAATTGAGACCATTAGGACTTTCTATTAGGCTAATCACAACATTTGTCTTGCCACAATTTGAAGGTCCCACAATTAATGCTCATATTGAGTTCGGTAATAGAGTACTATGTACAATTTTAGTCTATTCTTTCTACAAACAAACATCGTCCGCATTCCCAACAACGACTTGTTTCGATTGTTTAACTAAACGCATAATGATAAGCTAATTTGCTTTATATATAAATATCATTTATATATACACATACATATCATTTTGATTTTTGATGCTGATCCTATTGTATGTAAAACAATAAAAAAATGGTTATAAACTATAATGAAAGAGACATATATAGTCAGTCTAAAATTGGACGCGGTTTCGTAAACAACCCAAAAAATAGATTATCTGTTGAACTACATTTATCCGGCTATCAATTTTGTGGTCCAGAAACGAAACTAGCAACACGTCTGGCGCGAGGAGAAAAAGGAATAAACTTGTTGGATCTAGCTTGTAGAGAGCGTGATATTGCATATTCACAATCAGAAAGCATTAATAAGAGACATCAAGCTGATAAGATATTAACAGAAAAAGTCTGGCAACGAGTAAAATCTAAAGATAATGGTTTAAAATAACGTATAAACGCTTGGTTCGTAACGAATGCAATGAAGACCAAGGTGAAATTTGGTCTCGGTATGAGTGCTAGTAAAACGAAAGGAAAGAAAAAGACGAAAAAAGTAAGAAAAGTTAAGAAAAAAAGGTAGGAAAAATAGAAGATGAAGAAAAAGAGGAACATTCGGCGGAAAAAAGCTATTTTCAACCGCTGTAAAAAAAGACTTTAAATATCTTGAAACAAGCAAAACCAAATAATATCACGGATGCTGTAAAAGTAGCTCAGAATTCAATACATTCAAAATTAAGAATGAGCAACAAGTGTAATATTGCTATGCCGAGAGTTATTCCAATGCCAAAACTTGTTGGATTCCGTCCTTTAGTTCCGATCTTAACAGCATTGTCAGCATCAGGTTTGACTACAAGTGGATCAGCTTTAGTTAAAGCAGTAAATGATATAAAGAATGAAAGAGAACAATTAGCAGAGGCTACTCGTCATAACAGACATATGGAATCAACTGCTATGGGAAGAGGTTTATATCTTAAACCCTATAGAAAGGGATATAGACTTTATTACAGATCAGCTCCAAAAAGCTTTTAAACAACCTACCCAATCGACCGCTAACAGATATCGATTTGATTAAGTACGGTAAACAGCTTATATATTTCAAATGTGTTTTTATGCGTGGTTCTTTACCTAAGAAACCATTAGCACAAGTATGTAGTATTGGTAATCTAGATAATTCAAACGGATCTGGAACACATTGGGTAGCCTACTAAAAAAAATACGACTATAAAGAATATATTGATAGTTTTGGAAATTTACAACCGCCAATTAAAATAGTTAATTACTTAAAATCACCCATCCAATGCAATGATAAGCGAAAGCAAAAATTTAACACTTTCATTTGTGGTCATTTATGCTTGAAATTCCTTTTCTATAAATATAAATAAATAAATAAGATAAAAATGTTTTTCGTTTTTTTAGTTATCATTATTCTTTATTTTATGATGTCCCCATGCATAGGTATCAATACCATTCTCTCTTACAAATTTCTTACCATCTAAGTTGCTTAAAACTATTTTATTAATACTAAAATTGATGTATCTTTAATCGGAAAACATCGAAAAATAATACAATTTTTTCTCAAATAAATACTTTTTAAAGCCATCAACGGTTAGCTTAGCTGTAACACAATGTTTTACACCTTTAATTTTCTTACTTTCTTTTCTATCCTCATCGATTTTAAGGGAATACATTTTTGGTCGTAAACCAATGAATTTTTTCATTATTTTTCCATTACATTCATCTTTCATCATTCTTAAGGCTTTGTTATTCAATAATGGGAAATCGAAAATATTTTGTTTAGGATATGCGGACTTGTCAAAATGGTAGTTGATATCATTTCGAATGTCATCATATAAGTCATTTGTTCTAATATCATAAATAAACGAATTAGTATCCATATAATTTAGATTAATATTTTCCTTATATGTGGGCTTCATATAATCATAGTGAAAATTGTACATTTTCTTTTTGGCTAAATCTAAGGCGGTAAAACCAATGTAAATTGATTCATTGTACTCAACTAACACCTTATTCATTTGAATCACAATCATTTCATTTAAAATTTTGGATGAACTATGAAAATTTAGTTTCTTCTCGCCCCCAACTTTCTACCGCTATTCTCCCATTCGCAGACTATTTTAATAACTTTACTTTTATCTACTTTTATCATAGTCTTCCCGTAGACAGCACTATTCAGTAACATGAAGAAATTCTGCTCAAAAGAGTTTTTAGCTAACGTTCAAATCAATGTATTTTTTCGACCAATCCGATTGATTGAATTTAAGAATTTTGTGTATTTTTTTTGAAAACAACACCATGTCGAATGCATTGTTGAAGGCTCCGATAATGTATAACGTAATGCGTTTTATTGTCTAAATACGTTACTAATTTGATACATTTCATGTGTGCATTTTCTTGATTTTCAGCACAAAACGGTAAGTCGTTATGATAGTCATGTAGCGAAGATGGATATTCTAAATCTACTTACAATATATATCCTATTTCTGAGTCATCTTTCACCTCATGTAAATTAAAATTTTCCAAATCTTTCATCCATTCCAAATTTTTATAGAAAAGACATTGAGACATGGCATAACCATATAAATTGTTTACATTCAATTAAATTAGATAATTTGATTCGCTTACATATTTATTCTTAGCTAAAGAATATTTTTTACATTGAACAATGCCTCCCCTTATACCTCGCACAATAAAATTATATTGTTCAATGTCGATTAATAATTCAAATTCTATTTCTGTTGTCTTCAACATTGCATCCCACGACAGATCAGGCGTAGTGTAATATTGACAAGGGTCTAACTTATAAATATTTTTACATACTTTTCGGAAATTTTCAAGGACATAACATAATAGCAAAATATCAAATTTCATATATAATAGTAAGTAGTCTCCGAGGGTCCAACATTTTAGACTTTTTTAGCATGTTCATAATCATCAACACTACATGCTTCATTGATTAATTTATTGACAAAGCATGAACGAGGTGGTAATTGGGTTCCTTGGAGACGATCAATAGAGTCTAGATAATCATAAGGAAAGATTCCCTTACATTTCATCAAATTGAAATCATTAGTGTTGTGATAAACCGATTTTCCAACGATTAAATCTGTATCAGACAAGTATTCAGCCAGCTTTTGTAAACTTCAACTTGGCATAAATTTAAATGAATCTAAAAAACGCAGATCAATGAACTCTTTTTTACGTAAAACTATACTCTTAGATATGGAGATGTATAATTCCTTATTTTGTAGAATAATACCTATCCTACCCTTAATAGATGAAAGTTCCATGATAAATAAATGATAATCGTACGCTAAATGATTATGGAAAAATATTGGAACAAATATTGCAACTTTGTATTCCAAATTATACTTATTATGAGCAGGTCCTCTATAATGACCTGCCAAATGACCGTGATCAGCTGCCCTGTTTTCGCGCTCCGCAGGCGTCAAAGTGTTCATAGTTATAACCTTCATAAATAATTATTGTAAATATATAGAACATCTTTGACTAGATTTTGACAAAAATGACTTGTCAAATTTTCCCCAGTGCATATTCTAAATATATCTAATGCACACTTATCGAATGCACACTTAACTTAGTAACTGTAAGCAAATGGAATATGTTTTTGCGCCGATTGGATGTTTGTTGAATTTTGAATGGTAACTGGTTTTGAAATGCATTCAAAATCAGCATAAACCACAAAAGGTACATCCAATTGGTGCTTAAAACTCTTAAACCTAAGTATACAGTCGTCTACGCTAGGTAATTGTGTTACCATATTTTTGCACTCCTGCTTATGTCTCTTCAGCGCGTCCACACATTGAAAATGAATTAAGCATACGTTATAAATATGCATCGTGCTACGGTGTTTCGTCAATTGTGATTTGATCAATCTGTAATTACATATAAACACACACACATATTAATAAACATTGGGAAAAAAATTTTTTTTGCATACTAGTTAACCTACCTCGAAATGTGCTTAATCCAAACATAATAAAATCTTTCATTCTCTTGCAACAGCAGCAGGTTAATATGATTTCATTTTCTTCGTTACAATAATATCATTCTCTAGACCGAACACATTTACAATTACTTCTGGATTTTGTAGTTCAAAGCCTTTCACGTTATCCACCGTCAGTGGAAAATTTAAATTTTCAAAATTAAACGTTACGTTATTACGCAACACTATAATGTCGAATGCTCGAATATTCACAATTTTATATGATGAACATCTTTTTGGACTTCCTTTTCACTCGACTGCACTCATAACAGATATTATTGCTCATTTAAAACAGTACTCATCACTGTTTTGTACATTGATGCAAGCGTGTTTTCTGTATATCTTCCCACATAAACGTATATAAGATGATCCTTTTGTAGGTTGATACTTTTTTACATAAATTTAAAGATTTGAAATTTCTTAATGTCCATCCACTGTCTCGTACTTGAAATTCACTTATTTTTTTCAAGAGAATATTGCGTTGGTCTGTGAAAAGTTCATGAATATATTCATCTGTTTGATTTGAACTTAGCACTTTCATTTTTGTTTGATGCGAGAAAGCACGCTATTCCTCGCCACATCCTTCCTTCATTAAGCTACACTTACAGCATAGTGTGCAATTAAATTTAATATTTATATGCTTTCGCGCAGCATTTCTTAATGGTCTTATAACATTATTCTCGATGGTAGTTAGAAAGTCTTCCTGAATTAAATTTTCCTTATTTCTTTTCTTCCATTTGTACGTTTCAATTCGATTCTGAAAAGTAGATTCAACGCACGTTGCACACATATTCATCCTTTTATCGCAATTGTCCTTATGGAAGTTTGTACGTAAATATCGCATTTCTTTCATTACATGTATTTTGCACTTATCACAGTATACGTCCTTTTCTCCTTTCTTTCGAATATGGTTCACCGAATGTTGGTTTTTAACAAACTCCTTTAAAGGCGAAAATTTCACTTCACACGTTAGACAATTGAGTTCATGTTGCATTCTTAAGTGACGATTAAAGGAATACTTTTGCTTGTATGTATTACCGCAAAAATCGTACGTAAAATTTACCATTATTTTTTTTTAAATATATATTTAGTAGTTGTAGTAGCTGTAATTACACACTTTCAAATTTTAGCACAATAATGATGTATATTTTCCAAAAATCTACTTATTTGTACTATTAAAACTGTAGTGGAAGTTGGAGAGGGGGAGCGGGGTTAAAAACGTCAACCAAAAAATATATGAGAAAAAATAAAAAACAAGTGGATAATTTTTTTATTTTTTTAATTGCTGATCACTTAAACATATTATATATTGTTATAAAATTCGCTCTTGTAAGATACAGTCCATATCAATGGATCATTGATATTTTGTTCAAGAGAAATACACCTCAAAGTTCTCGTATTTACAATTATATTCCTTAATAGTAGGATCATTTATTTACAATTATGTCCCTTAAATGTAGGATTATTCACCGTTTATTTTGACCGTACTCTCAACTTCTATGTTCTTGTCCGACTAACTCTCTGTCTGTTTTCCCGCTAATCGTTTTCATCGGCCTGCAGCTGAATGTCGCGCCTGCGAATGTGCACTTGGTTTTAACTTGTCTGCTTTTCCGTTAATCGTTTTCATCGGCCTGTAGCTCCACGACGCGCCTGCGAAAGTACATTTGGTTTTTTTTTCTTTAGGGAATTTATGATCAGGGAAAATTACTTACCTGAAATTAATTATATTTGGGGTTTTCGTAAAAATAGATATATCTATTTATATATATATATATATATATATATATATATATATATATATATTATTGTTCTACTCGTTTAAAATTAAAATTATAATTTCTTTCGTTGTTAATCATCTCTTCCCCGATGCCAATTTGTTTTGATGACAGATCTTTTAACATATCATCGTCTATGGCGTTGAATTTATCGGGTAGAAACATAACGTGATCTTCAAGGTGTAACATGATTTTTACACCATATCTCGTTTGCTTCCTCTCGGCTGCTAGCATTCTCAAACGCTTATTCTTTGGAAAGTGCTTCAACGACATAATTTTCTTCTCATATGCTGGACGATCGTCAATGTTATTTAATACTTCCACCATATCCATATTTTTTGATAAATATTATTACATATACATTCAAATACTGTTAAATGATGTAAATGCTGATATACTTTAGAATGTTGTATACTTCTATATGTTAGACGCCTTTTATACCCTAAAATCTAAAATTTTTTCGTGATTTTCATACCTCATATATTCTTCTATTAATATTATTATTATTATAATTTTAGACTAATGAAATAAATCCTTACACTGAAAAAAAGACATTGAGCACTAGCAGCACAGGCTATCGGCTCTAATATAAATAAATGTACATTAGATAATGAGCTTAGTAGTATTAATAAAGTAATATATGGAATTTATATTCGGTTCTGAAGCTGATTTCAGAATGTCCAAAGGGTTAGTCGCTCCAAATGCAATACTTTTAGCCAAGGAAAACTTAAGTTAGTCGCAGAGAATGTGCTTTATAGTTAGAATTTGTCCACAACTGCAGATTGGGGAGGAAGACTTCTGCAAGATCCATTGGTGAGTTGCGATAGTATGACCAAGGCGAATTCTCAAAAATGTTTGGATCTTGGTTTTCTCAACGTTTGTTGGATATAAAGGTGGAATTAATTGAGGGTTAATGGAAGAGTAGTGTTGATGATGGTATTGTAAATTTCCTTCTTCAATTTTCACTTTAACTTTTCTCCCAATGTATATTTGAAGATCCAACTTTTCCATGCCGTCATCCATAATTAGAGGAGCAGAAGCAGCATACTTTGCCGCTCGATCAGCCTGCTCATTTCCCAATAAACCGATGTGACTTGGGCAGGAGGCAGACCAGAAGATTTTGAGCCGTCTGTTTTAAGCATGGGGCATAAATACGCCTTTAAACGAGTTCAATTTGTCATGCAGTTTAGCGGATATAGCGCACAAATTGGCTAATGATTTAGACTTTATGAGCTTTTCGGTTGCTCCTGGTTTCCCAGCCAGAACAAGTAAATTTCCGTCGCGTAAAATCGATATAGAGTCTACATGTGTTGTAATGCAATCTAGTGCTTTTCTAATAGCGAAAGGGCTGAATTACGAAATTATTATGGGGGATCAGTTGGAGAAATCACAACATATTTTTTGTCGATAGGAACGATGCTACTGGTTGACAACACCGGAAATTCGGAATTTTTCATATTTTTTCTATAAGGGGATACGTCTGCTAATATATGAAATCTATTTGAGTTGATATCAGGCGGTCCCGGGGCCATTATGCCTTATTGTTGTCTTTTATTTAATAAATTGGGAAATGACCACTCACTTGAAAAGGTTTGGGAACTGCTGAGGATAATGACAATTGTTTTCAATATTTTATTTTTCATTTATGTTTTTTGTTTTTTTTGATTTTTTTATTATACTTGCAGAAAAAGAGAGCAAATATCGTATATGCGACGATCAGTTTTTGCAAAAGCACAGAGATCACACGAGTTAAACACACAAAAACACCGAAAAACACCGAAAACAATTAAAAAATCGCAGACGAAAAACAAAACACGCACCAGTCAGAACACAAGTCGATAACTGATATTCTTCTTAAAAAACTCAAAGTTCCTAAAAATAAAATATTTTTTAATTAATTCAATTTTTTTGTGGTTTTCTTGCTTATTTTGGCCTTACCATAGTAACACATTGTCACACAACAAACTTCCTATGCTGTAAGGTATACAATGTTTTTGTAAATGATTTTTGCAACACCCCGCAAAGCTCCTATGCTGTAGGGTACACTAAGTTTAGAACTTTGCTTGCAACACTCTGGATAAACAAAAATGCATATTAACAACTCCTTACCACACACGCGCACATACACACACACAAACTCACATACATTGCAAGATCACCACACAACGCTCTGGATAAAATCAAATTCGTATTAATAGCCACCCATACATTAATTAATTGATTAGTTCTTTTCTTTTTGGCACACATGATTAATAACACAAGAATATTTGTACAAGTTCTAGGTCTTTTTGCTGTTAAAAAATAAATACAGGTAATCCATTAATAGTGTTAAGATAGGTGAGTGAATCAATTAAAAAAACCGCAAAAAATTCACAAAGCACAAGTCACTACGTACTCCGATAGGGTATACTTAATTTCCAACATAGTTTTGCAATACCACCACAACCACACGGTTGTCATTCAAACACCAAAAAAGGTGTGACTCATCCCACAAAAACTTTGTTTTCAATGTAGCGCATCCCAAAAGTCACTATTACCAGCATTATGCAGCGGCTTTGTATTTATGCATGGTGCCCCTCAAGGTACATATATTACCTACTACATATAGTAGCTATTGAACTTCAAATGATTTTATTTTCTACCCAACCCTTCGTCTTTGGGAATGTATCTGTTTACCTATTTCCGATATTTACCTATGAGCCGATAGCCTGTGTTGCTGTCTCTTTTTTTAGTCTAAGAATTCAATTCATTAGTCTAAAATTAAAATAATAATAATAATAATAATACCTATTTCCATGTGGAGCATTTTCTTAACGACTTCAACGTAATGATGTGCTATTCCGTTTGTCGGGTTAATACGTCACAAGTGGTAAACGCCATAAGAAGCCACGTTACTATATTATTTTATAACGTAAACTAACGGCAAGCCGCAGAAGACCTGCACTGGACGCCTCGAATCCTCTAACTTTATCCGAAAATGTGTAAGTAAATGATCTTATAAATTCGCGTGTCAAAAAAGACCTTTAAGTACGTTTTAGAAAAAATTGGTGCCATTGACGGCATAAAAAGAATTTCCATGCCTGCGGAGATCCGTTTAGTTCTTATTTTGCAGTTGTTAGTCTGGATGGTAGCAATGGCCGGCGGGTATCAATTTTCACTTTAACCTTGCCCAAGGCACATTCTCGATTGTTGGATCAGAAATGACGCAAAAAATGCGAGAAGAACTTTGCGTGAAATGGTGGTGAATTAATCTAAATACATACATGTTATATATATATCTTACCTATTTCGTAAGCACATATAAATATAAATATTTTACTCGTAAGCTCATATTCTATAAGCTATAAGCTTTTGATTTCCTGGATGAAGACGAATTACTTAGAAACAATAGCCGACATATCTGTTGCAGTTTCAAACTGAATTATTTTGAACTAAAAGGTTAAGGAATATATCCTTTAGGAAGTTTTCTAAAAATCACAAGATTGGTTTTTATTTGCAAAACCAGGAATGACTTGCAATTCCTTTAAAAACGTTTTTAGGTAAATCCGTAAGTTAGTGTACAAATATGTTATATAAAATAAAAATAAAAATATATATATTAAAATTCAAAGGTCAAGTTCGAAATTTAAAGTTTTTCTAAGAACATTAAGTATTACAGACATTGAAGAGATTTTTCTAAAAACGCGAACACATTATCTAATCATAAATGCCTGCGCTTTATTGCTCACAACTCATTGGAATATCAGGTAATTTCATGTCGCATCATATTTGTAAGTATTTGCGCCAGTTCGCAAACCAATACAACTCATTAGTTGCAATATTTAAATTGTTCTTTTTTTTTTGTTTTTCTGTTATGTTATTCTTATTTGCGTTTGTCGATTTTGGTAATCATTGCACCATAGCAAACAAAGAAAGTAATCCGCCTGAGTAGCCGAAGGCGAAGAATCTCGACTAGAAAGTCAATGGTCGTGGGTTCGAATCTCAAGTGCGGTAGAGTTTTTAATAAAAGCCGATAGCCTTAGATGCTAGTGCTTTTAAGAGTTTAGTCTTAGAATTTACTTCTCTGGCGAAATTAATAATAATAATAATAAACAAAGAAATGTCAAATTCGCCTCTTATTTTTCCGTTATATTTTCGAAGAAAATTTCAAATGCGAAAGCCATAACTCTCCACCAAATTATTTTCAAGTTACGCTTTCCAAATAACAGCTAGTTAGCTAAAATATAGATAATCAATGCCAAGAAAACCAATCAATCTATAAGCAAAACCATATGGGGACTGACACAATAAGACGTTATTCCTACTTTCGGGTTGGGACTTAAAACTTGTCGACTTTTTACAAAACTTTATGATAATTGACAGATCAAATTGTTTTGCTTATATGCATACGAATGAAACAAAAAGAAAACAATGCACAAGAATTCAGTTTAAATTTAGAAGTTATTTTTCTAATTTATGTTTACCTTACACTAATGTACATTTTTTTTTTTTATATTATATGATTTGCAGTCTAGATTTATACTATTTATTTCAAGTCACTTGGTGTAACAGTGATAATTCTGGCTGTTTGATTGCTACTTCAACGTCTGATGGGGCTGTCGTGTTCTTTAATGAATTGTTTCATTAATAATATGATTCAATATAATCGTACCCCTAACTGCAATGGTAGACTGCTTGATCACTGCTTTGCCAATTTTCCTGAAATTAACGTAAATCGTTGTCCCCCTTTTAGTTTCCCTGAGGACCTTACCATCCATCAATGTGCATTTCCTTTCATCATAAGAATGATGGTTCGTTGAACTGCCTTAATGTGCCAAATCAAGCTTTTTTAAATAAATATTATGATTTTCATAAAATAAATGTTGTATTGCTAAAACATCGTCTTTCACATATGAGGCTTGATTTCTCAACCGGAAGTATTGAAAGCTGTTTGTCATAGTTCTACAATACATTAAATCTGCCTATTGCTGCATCTGTTCACGATCAAGCAATGCCGACGTCGCAGCAGGTGTCCCCCTGGCTTAATAAGACAATTAAATATCACAAGAATAGAAAAAACTCGCTATTCAAAAAATATTCGAAAAGTGGCTCTGCGCTCGACTATGTCGCTTACTCGGTGGCGAGGCATAGATTTAACTCCCTCAACCACCATTATTACTGCAGATACCTTCAGTTCATTAAATCCTCTCTGTTTGCTAACCCTAAATACTTTTTTAAATTTGTTAACTCTAAAAGAAAAATTTCCACATATCCCTCTCATGTTTCTTTTAATGGCTCTGATTCCTCGGATGATTTTGAAATCTCAAATCTGTTTGCTGAGTATATCCGACGAAACTTTTCGATTGCTAATTTCGATTTATCAGCAAACTACCCACATCCTATAACTAACTCGGTTTCAATTCCTAACTTGGTAATTTCGGAAGATGACCTTTTTAAAGGGTTGAGTTCTCTAAAATACAGTTGTGCGCCTGGACCTGATGGAATTCCATCATGTGTACTTAAGTCTTGCGCTGTCGAGTAATATGGCGTTATCTCAAAGATTTTTAACCGACCTTTGGATTTAGGTGTTTCCCTTTGTGTTGGAAGATTCCTTATTCCAAAAGTGGAAATATACAATTCGTTGAGAACTACAGAGGCATAGCCAAACTGAGTGTCTTGCCTAAATTGTTCGAGCGAATTGTGACTCAGACAATTTGTTAGAGTTTTCTTGTCATGTTTTTAAGGCTTTTTCTATTGGCTCTCGCACAGATGTTATATACACTGATTTAAGCAAAGCGTTTGATATGCTTAACCATAACTTACTTATCTTTAAACTCCAAGCCTCTGGCTTCCCTTTCTATATAGTGAAATGGATAAGCTCTTATCTGCATAATAGATCCTTCAGGGTTTTGTTTAACTTCATCACCTCAGATGAATTCCTCGTTATGTCTGGCGTACCTCAAAGAAGTCACTTAGGTCCCATTTTATTTTGTTTACACATTAACGATCTTCCATCAGTGGTTAATTCCACCCAGATCTTAATGTATGCTGATGATGTGGAACTGTTTTTTTCCTTCTCTGTTGAATCGCAATCACATCAGTTTCAAGGTGACTTGGATAATTTTGTTGCATGGTGCTTTTTGAATCTTCTGAAATTAAATCTGAGCAAATGTAAGAAGCTTTCTTTCTCAAGAAGAAAGTCATTCATTACTCAGTATTTCACAGATTCGCGTAAGTTGGAGAACGCCGGTACGATCACAGATTTAGGCGTTCTGTTTGACCATAGGTTACGTTTCAACTTGCATGTTGAGCTCTCGATAAGCAAAGCTAGGTCCGCGCTTGGTTTTACAAGAAGGTGGTCCAAAGAACTTGATGATCCCTACATTACGAAAAGGCTGTACATGTGTTTGGTTAGACCCAAGCTAGAGTATGCGTCTGTTGTGTGGTCTCCTTTATATAGGTGCTATGTAGATTCAATTGAATCTCTTCAAAAGCAATTATTGCTGTTTGGCCTTAGAAATTTGGGTTCGGACCCGATTGCCTCTCTTCCTCCCTATGAAAATAGTTAGCTTCTACTGTTCTTACCGCCTCTTGAGAAACGTAGGTTTGTTCTAAACGTTTCCTTTGCAATCAAAGTAATAAATTGTGGTATTGACTCGCCTTCATTACTTCGTGAAATAAGCTTTAATGTCCTTAACCGCTTCTCCAGGGATTTTATCTTGGTTAAGCTTAGTCAGTGTAAATTATTATGAGCTGTTTAATCCGCTCAGAGTTGTTTGCAAGAACCTAAATGATATCTATCACTTATTCTCATTATCGGACTCTTTAAAGTCCATTAAAGCAACATTGCTTAATAAGCTTGCTTTACCTATGTCGTACTTAAACTAGCTTTTAAAAAGTCGTTACGATTCGAAAATGAATTGCTGTTAACTATTATCGGTTGCCAGGCTTATCCATGTTTTCGATGGCTTAGGGGTTCAATCGCAATTTGGTCCTGTACCGGTTGTGGGTGTGGCTCTATGCTGGTTGTGTACATGCTTTTTTTCTTTTTTTTTCTTCTTATTTGTATTATTTTACTAAGTTTTATTATTAATTAATATACGTTTTACTTTAAGTGTCAATTGAACTCGACTGTTATTTGTTTAGTCGAGTTTCATGTATAAGTAGAATTAAATAAATAAATAAAATAAATAAATTTTGTAACAAATGAAAACCAAGCAATACAAACCATTTATTATAAAATTGAAATATATGCATCAAATTGGTTTTTAGAAACTGATAGTTTCCAAATTATAGATTAATTAATACACAAAAATGTATCTAATATGTATACACATATATACATACATAAAATCATTCTTCCTTATTATTGTGTTAAAAAAAGGTATGGCATCGATTTAGTGTACGTGATTATTAATCTACGCGGTTCGGCTGTGAACTGTCAACTTCTTTCAGTGCCAATACGAGATCGGCTAGAAGTTGTCCCTAGCTGGAATTTAGGCAAATGGATCGCCTTTCTTCATATAGTGAATAAAACGCTTCATTAAATTGTTAATTCACAACAATTGTCTTTATTTCATTTTCCCGCGATTATTTATACTTAAATTTTGCAAAAATATTTTATTGTTAGCGTAAACATAAAATATCAACCAGTTAATTTAATTAGGGCACCTAGCGTCGGATTGCATTACGAAATGCAATTCTCAGCTAGTTGAAGTGTGACATAATTCCTCTTTTTCTTTTTGCAAATGAATTATGTTGTATTTGCATAATTCTGTCACACTTCAAAGTGGATGTATATTAACCACGACATGCGACCGCACTACACTACTAATCAATAATCGAGCTAATATACTTTTATATTAACTTTCTTATTGCCATCTTTTATAAATTTCTTTATTTTTAGTTTTAAAACTATATGTTTATGTTAACATTTTCCTGTAAAATAATATGGTAGCGTAGCCACTCACGATGTTTAGCGCTCGGGGGTTTTTAACCTGAGAAGGAATTTGGGGCCTCATTGTCTCAGCCGGTAGATAAATAAAACTAAAGAAATTAACGTAAACGTAAATAACAAATATTTGAAAAATTACGATAAAAAAATTAATGCAGAATCAAATCATATAAAGAAAGAACGAATATAAAAGGCGAACTTCGCTGACACAGTAAAATGAAGCAAGACAACTGCGCAAACGTGTTGATTTGATGAATATATTTAAAATCAAACACAAAACGCCTTTCTCTTCTCCTTCCTTCGTCTTTTTTCATTCCTTATAAAATAACATCAAGTGTAAACTAAAATGTAAAGACGAAGAACGTAATATATAAACAACGCAGTAAAAAGTACATATAAATTATATAAATAATTTCTACGGTTAAAATAAATTGTCTTTATTTTTCCTTATGCGTTTTTTCTTTTCGTTTTATTTGCGTGTACAGATGCAAAATCATACAATTATATATAGAAATCGTGATCTTGGAAGATTCCTTCTTGACGACCGAAGACCAGTTTTGAACATCAGCATGATACACCCATAAACGTAGCCCTGTACGAAATATCGAATTTGACTTCAAATAAGTTCTGAGATGATCTGACGTGCTCTGAATTAATTATATGTTTGAAATTGTTATGTGTACTTGCCGGCAGCAAGAGAGTTTTTTATTGTTTTTTTTTTTTAATAATCATGTCGGTTGATTGTTGTGTTGTTAGGAAGTGCATTATAATAGAAATAATTTGGTATTTCATAATTAATGATTCTTCATATGATTTGCATGTGTTCATTTCTTTCGAAACTTTGAATCGTAAATTTAAACTTTGAATTTTAATATATGTTTTTGAATTTTAATATATACCTTGTAAGGAAGCGTTTTGCTTCCTTACTGATAACAAGTCCGTCCGCAGGCAGTCTGGTCCAAGCAGTCAGTCTGGTTTGTCCCTTACATGTCTTTTTTTCACACCTAGATCAGCAATAAGAATAAAACAGACAGAAGGATAGGCATACAAACAAACAGCGAGATAGGTAAAAAATAAGGAAGCTTATAAAATCATGCATGTTAGTATGATGCATATCACATGAACACTGGCTTAACGGTTCATAAAATCATACGATTTAGTACCTAAGCTAGCACTAGCAATAAGATCGTACGAGTTGGTACTTAAGGTAGTATTAACGCTAAGACAAGTCAGAGCTGAGGATGTAACATAAATGCAGGCAAATACGTTCGATCAGACCTAAGTTAGCATACGTAATAATGGATGTGTAAGAATATCGTTACAACGCATATGTATGTGAGTATAGTCAAAACATCCATGTAACGGGACAGGGATGGTGGCCGCGACTATAAAAGAGCGCGTCACAGCAAGCTCAGCCTTTCAGTTGTGTTATAGCAGCCTCAGGTAAGTGATCACGAACTACATAACTAGTTGACTTTTACGGATAGCGGACGGCTGGCTTAGCTTAGTCGTCATCCCTGAATGACTGATAGGGACTGATAACTTTTACGGATAGGGGATGGTTGGCTCATCTTAGTCGTCATACCTGAATGACTGATAGAGAGATGGCTGGCTTGGCTTAGTTGTCATCTCTGAAGGACAGGAGGACACTCTCTCTTGCGACGTGAAACGGTTAGGGACGGACAAGTGAACGTACAGACCAAGGGTAGCTGCTGTAACACCCGCGACGTATTCTTTTCTTTTGCAGAAGCTCGTGATACGGTTAAAACGTGAAAAATAATCCTTCGAAAGAACAAAAAGCATTGAAAGCGTTAAACGAAAGTCGTGTCACCACACTGGTTTTTTCTCCCGCTCTCCTTAAAATCGCTTATCTACTGTAAATTCCGTAGGAATAAATAAATAATAAGAACAACATCCGGAGGTCCAATTTATTTTTCTTTTATATAAATTTTTTGGAAGGAGTCCTGGGAAGCCCTGAGTTTACCTCCCCAAAGAAGACTCGTTACAACCTTTTTATAATATATTAATACCTTAACATATGATTTTATCTATAAATAAATTATAATATTTTAAAGTAAATTGCAAATTTTGTATTACATAAATAAAAACCAACTTTTTAATTTTCATATAATAACTTAAAGCGTATTTATTCTTTATATCTTTTACTTCAATAAAATTAATTATTAAATATGAGAGCGCAGAAGATATGCCGACTTATATTTCCTCACTTATTCGTTTCAATTCGGAGGCTTGTAGCAAACCTTCACCCCGTCGTCAAAATAGGATGTCTTGATCTAGGAAATCAAAAGTTTACTTCTTTAATTTTCACCTGGTCGCAAACCTTACGAATAAACTATTTCTGTTTTTAGACAAAAACATAGGCGTATGTAGATTAATTCACCATTCGTTTCCGCCTATGCTTGCCTTTTTGGTTTATAAAAAGGTTTCCATTTTGTGGAGGCCGAAGAAAATAAATGTGTGCTCCATCCACGCATCCAATCACGTCAATAAATATTATCATTATTTCAATCATCATTTATTAGACAACAACGTGTCACAAGAACTGGATAACCGCAACAAGAAGCTACTCATCACCAAGACTACCAAATGTCCTGTAGAACCATTGCTTTGTGTTGGCATAATAGTCCTGTAGAACCATTTCTTTATGTTGGTATTAATATCCCACCGAACCCATTCCGCGCAAAGTTTTTTCCATTTCTTGTATTATTTCTGATACAACAGGAGAAATGGTGCTTTGTGCAACGCGTAATTAAAATCGCTAGCCGCCAATCATAGATAACCTCCAGACCCCAACAACTCTAAAGTAAGGGCTTAATGGATCACTGGAGGCATGTAGGTTTTTTTTTGTGTACTTATATTTTAATATATGTTATTGACATATGCGTAATACCTTCCTCTTACACATTTTCGGACAACCTAAGAGGATTTGAAGCGTCCCGATGATCCTTTCTACAATTTTACAAGATTTCTTTTCGGCCAGTCTTGATATTTATCTACTAACAAATGACAAGGAAAGGAACAATTCCGTCTGATGTGTACATATTTCTCAACATTACTTGCTCATTTAATAACAACATTTTTCTTACCTTTTTTTTAATTTTGTTTGGCACTTCATGTTCATTAAGCTGAGTCAATCTAAATATGATTATAAGCTACTTAACTCTTTTAGAATTATTTGCAGAAACCTACATGACGTCTACCACTTAAGGTCAATATAAGATTTCATAAAGTCTATCAAAACAAATTTGCTTAATACGCGCGGATTGCTTATATCATATTTAAACTAACTTTTAACCTTAATATCTCATTATAATTCGAAAACTATTCGTATTGTTTACTGTATCGGCTGCAAACTTATGCATGTTTCGCAAGTTCACTTGGAATCTGGTTCCGGAATGGTTGTGGATGTGCCTCTGTGCTAGTTGTGTACATACTCTTTTTTTTCTCTCTTATGCAATTATACATGAATTATTATTTATTAATTATTATTATTTTTTTTCTTTTTTTCTTATATCTCCTTATTTTAAGAGTCAGTCCAATTCATGTGTAAGTAAGGAAAATAGAATAAACAAATAAATCAATAAAGAAATGTATTAGACCAGTTGGCGATAAGACCAGTATAATCCAGTAGCGTGTTGAGGTTTTATTATTTGTTGGTGCTCTGCGCTTTATCAATGATAGCAACGGTATATGGTGATAAAAGATTGATGATACAAAGTTGATTACCACCTTTGGCGAATTAAGAATATTAATGAGACAACTGATGTAAAAAAAAAATAATTAATTTACTTACTTTTCTCAAATTTAAGATTTAATAATTAATTAACGATTCACGTGCCCACCATAGCAGAACCAATTGTTACCAATAACATAGAATGTATTGGTTTTTTTATGTACACACACAAACCGTTGCTCATTGAAAAAAGTTTTTTTCTTTTGTTTATGTATTGTATTGGTTCTTTCGAATACACAGAGATGTCTCTCTTGAAAATTTTCAAATTGTCGCTCTCTCCCATTGAGATAAGTTGAATCAGAACGAATTGTATAAATTTAAGAAATTTGGATAGACTGTACGGAAGCCTAACCACTATCCATAGGGACGAAAAAAAAGAAATCGTGTACATCAAATATCGAAGAGCGTGCAGTCCGTTCAGCAAATCTCTCGACAAGAAAAGAAATCTCCTCAGAAAAGAAATCTATATCACTAGAGGACTAAGGGTCAAGTTAATTTACTAAACGAATCGCTCTGCTAATGATCATAAATCGGACTGTAGCAGGGAAAAATATTACTACACTAAACCATTTTGCAAATTAAGGGGAATAAAGGCTGTGAACACACCTTTAATGGTCAGGGTAAAGTAGGGAATTAATGCTTAACAAGTTTGTTTCAGGATAACACGTTTTTGATATTAGAATCTTTAAGTGATTTCGGCGGAATAATCAGTTTCGATTGGTCCAACCGAGTAAATGCAAGGCCTAATTTGAAAATAAGGAAATTACTTCATGACTTTGATATGAAGCAAAGGTTTTTTTTTTTGAAAAAAAGTTTTTGGAACTTAGTGAAAAGTAGATTAAAGCCATTTGCTGATGCTGAAGATGCTCTGCCCTACAATCTTTTCAAACTGTGCCCACATCAGATGGTGTAGCGGTGTTTTTTAATTCTGAAATATTATATGTAACGGATACCGTCTATATCCTTTCTATCTGTCTATAAAAAACCATTACATTACGAAACTAGCACTTTAGGAGGATTGGCGGCGAATGATATAGATGTACGTGCTTTATCTAGTTAGCTCGAGAGATGAGGGAGGGGTTCTATTTTTTTAAAAGAACAGCACGTATTTACTCTTTAGCAGATACACAGGCGGACGTAACCTAACCTATCGAACTGGCATCTCTTATTCCTCTGTGCCTTTCTATACCCGCCCTGCTTGTGACCTCCTTTGGTCCATGACGTTTACGGGAGGAAATTAATTTCCTCATCTTTTACTTCATTTTAACCATTTTAATCCTTCTCCCCTTTCTTATTTTACAATCTTAATTTTTTTTTCACGATTCCGACATTAGTTATATTAGCTATTCTTGATTCCCTTTTTTCCCACCATCTTTTTACCTACTCTACCGAAAAACGCATGAAGTCAAAACTCAAAGAAAATTACATCCAAACACTATCTTTTGCTGTCAATTCTCTTCGTGCATGAACTTAACAAACTCTCTAATGCCGGGTTGCATTCTTAGCAAACATAAAAAGTCAGTCCAAACCACACATAAAAAACAACTATTAACACAAAGTTATTCTACCACTAAAGAGTGGTAGCCAAAGGGCTACCTTATAATAATCTCATCTGGGTTGTCATCAAGAATGGTGTCGATGAATAGGGCATTAAGAAGAAACGCCTACCAATAGATATTTGGAAGATTAATGAAAACATAATTGACGCACCGAATATTATGTTGATGCTAGCAAATTTGGGAAAGGAACACTATTTTATAACCCCGATTTTAAAATCTGGGTATCATCAAATTAACTTGCTGAACGAGATAAAAGGCATTTTCCGTAAGTAACCGAAAATATGAATTTTGTCGACTACTGTTTGGGCGCAGACATGACGTTCCAGTGCATGTTCCAAAGAGCAGTAGATGACTTTCCCTGGAAGCAAACTGGTAAATTTCCCTAATGTTTATTTCGATGATGTTATAATATTTTCCGAAACGGAAGAAGAATATGTCACACACATTAACTGGGTTCTTAAAAAATTATGTAAGGCAAACATGGGAGTCTTCACCGGGATATCTAAATTCTGTAAAACTGGAAGCAAATACTTGGAATTCTCTGTATCATGTGAAGATATTAAAGCCTTTTCACCCAAAGTTGATACAATTAAAAATTACCCTTTGGTCACTACATTGTTTGGAATTAAATTATTTCCAGGTTTGCTCAACTACTATCGAGGTTTTATTTGAAACTATGCCAGTATGGTAAGTCCTTTAATCGATATACTCAAAAGGTAAAGTGGTAAACTACATCCCATCCAGACTCAGCAAATTAAATTAAAATGCTTAAAGTCTTTGAAAAATTAAAACAGATTCTAACGTCGGGGGATATTATGCTAATGATATCAGGAAAACTTAAGACTGATGCTCCATTCCATGCTAAGGATTCCGTTGTGCAGTTTTTTCTGCTCGCGCTTTACTTATGGGTTCAATCTCGACATTTCCTGGTCAGACATTGGTACCATTTGGCCTATGTGATTGTCAGCTACTTGATATAGATTGTAGTGTGATCGCATACCATCGTATGCATCTACTTTGAAGTGTGACAGAATTATGCAACTTCAGCATAATTCTTTTGGTAAAATAAAAATAAAATTTATGTCACACTTCACCAGTGTGAGTATTGCATTACGAAATGCAACACGATGCCACAAGTAAACAATTATAAATTTTGTTTAGATAAGCATAATTTAGTGTAGAAATTAAGTATAAATAGTGCCAAAGAAAATAAAGAAATTCAGTTGTTATCAAACAATTCAACTTAGCGTTTAACTCGCTGAAAATACAAGGCGTTCAATCCGCCTGAAGCATAAAGATTGTGGACAGTCTTATACCGAAACTTATTGGCATTATAAGAGACGAAAACACTTGGCGCACTGAAGCCGAGCAGCTTAGGGGTAAACTGCGCTTCCATCATTAAACATTATTACATTCAACACAAGACATTGCAGCAATTCATAAAAACGAAACCATTTTGGTTTCAATAACTTCATCCTTTTTCAACTTCAAAACAATTGATAAATTTACAGGATCAAAACCGTCATGACATAAGGTAACGTCTTCAGCTTGTATGTGGTCATAATATTTTGATAGGCTACATTTGCCCTTAACGCACAGTCCTTACCCGTGGTTCAATTTATTGCCCGTTTCAAAAGTCGTGATACCGTAATGGACTTATGCAATTGCGCTGTGAACTGTCAGTTGGTGAACTGGAATTTGATATGATCATATTTTTGTCAGAAAGGAAATCATCCTTTCGTGAGCTTATATCCAATTGATAACTCTGTCTAATCTTTTGTAAATGCGTTGATATTAAATGAGAGGAAGGTGGTGGCGGTAAACTACTATTAATTTTACAACTTAGTCGACTGTTCTCGGAAAAAGTGAAGGTCGCATTTATTGATGTGTGTACTGCTATCGTTATTAAGATTGTTAAAAGTAACCATAGTGTTGGGAGTTACCGCCATTGATTAAATTCCTACGCCGCCACTGGTGGTTGTTGTAGGCATTTGGCTTAAGCGCTGTGAACAACCCAGCGATATAGGATCATATAATGAATCAGTCTTGTAACAGGGATGCATTGTAGATATTAAGGATGGCTACTACGGTGACTTTGCATACTGAAATAGTATGTACTCGAATTGGAAGTTTGACTTTCACGTCTAAAATTCGATGAGATACCTGAATAATGGTTACTTGTACTGATATGGTTGCTCCTATTTCCACAACATACACTATTCGGGTAGAATACACAAGTATGTTATTCTGTCATATTTGACTCGTTGCATATATTTGAAGGCACATTGTGTTCTTTTTTTTTTGGAGAAGTTCCACACTACATTTTTAATTCGTTTATACGTTCATTGAGTTCTCCAATGCCGATACCCAAGCTAGAATTCGTTTCCGGTATATTTGAAAGGGTGGACGCACTTAAATTGACTGCTTTAGCTTGCAGACGTGAACGGAACCGTTGTTGCATTGATGATAAGCCGCTAGCGCTCGTATTTCCCGCGACAGTTGCATTTCCATATGCTGAATTCCCGTTTGAATTGGTGCTAATACTAACCATAGCTCTCAAGACAATTGGCAATTCGGCAGCGTCTAAATCATCATCAAATGACCAAACATCGTCAGCTTGTCCGGGATTATAGTCTTCTGATATGCTATACCTGCCCTTAACGCACATTCCTTGTCTGTGGTTTCCGCTATTGCTTGCTTTAAAAGTCTTGAGATGCTGATGAGCTTGTTGACCAGCCACAGGAATTGGGCTATGAATTGACAGTTGAGATGGTGAATTTGGATCTGATTCAGATTTAATACTGGGGCTTGACATGCTAGTATTTTTGGCAGAAAGGAACTCATCGCTTCGTGGACTTATATCCAATTGATGATGGCGTTGTCTTGCACCGTGACTTTTCACACCACTAGTACCATTGCTTCCATTAGTATTGTCCGTATCATGCATTGAACCTTTATGCTTCTTATTCGCATAAAATTCAGCTCCATGCACAGTTTTAACATGTTTACGTAGTGAGCTAGGGTCGGTGTACCGTTTTGTACAGCCGGGAGCTTTGCAAATGTATGGCTTCTGAAATAATTTAAAGATTTTAATCAATGGAAAGATTACTTGACGTCTTTGAAAGTATTGACTACTTAATTTGATTTAACACCAACGTACCTCATTGCTGTGGGTGCGATTTTGATGTTTGGCCCTGTCACTGGCATTGCTAAACGCTTTGCTACACCCCGGATATTCACATGTATACGGCTTTTCACCTGTATGTGATCGCAAATGGGTTTTCAGATTCTCCAAACGTGAATACGCTTTACAGCAACCTTCAAACTATAATGCCCCGATGGAAAAAAAGAAAGAAAACAGTGGGAAAAATTTATTCATTTACGTAAAGTATCACGATGTCAAGGCAAACATGCAAAACACAGAAAACAAATTCATTTTCTGATAGTGCACAATAATGTAAGCAGCAATAATTGTCTTCAAACATTGGCTGCGATAGATTTTTTAGATGAAGAAAATGTCCACCCTGCACAATTTCTGTCTCAATTTTTAATATAACAATTGTCATCAATAGACATTAAGCGAACAAGTTGTTGGACATATCTAAAGCAACCATCAAGAATATATTTAAATTAACAAATAAAATGCAAATTTTGCATTTCTCAGTGGCTTGCTGGTGTGTACAAACGGCTAGAAATATAAAATTGCCAAGGAACAATGTTCAAAATTGTGCATATGTGCGAAACCGCGAACCAATGAA